>NC_141876.1:588852688-589018243 GCF_056163025.1 Triticum urartu | reverse complement strand
ACGGCGGCTCTCGCAGCGGAGGTACAAAGTAGCCTTCTCAGGAAATTCTCCAGTCCGGCCATTAAAAAGCCAGACACTAACAAGCGCGCCCGGAGTAACCCACAGTAGGACCGCCCGGCACACTCTGAGCAAGCGTAGCAATGCGGCCCCAACCCCAGTTTTCGCGACATAGCGAAACCAGTACCTCGCGTACATAACTACGCCCTTTAAATACCATGGGCACAGGGGAAGGGGCACAATAACGGCATGCCCAAAACACGGCTTAAAACGTACTAGGGGCTGCCGGAATCTTTTGTTAATTTTTTCTTACTTTCAGGACTCCATACTTCGGACGACCTGTTCGGCAATTTGACTGCCGCACAAACGATGCAAGCTCCAGGGAGGCAGACAAGCCATGCCGCATTATGGAACTCCTAGGTGGTCTCTGTTACGAGCGGTATACCTGTTTTAAATACAATTCCGCGGCCTGCCCCTGGTCAGGACATACTAAATAGTCCAATATATTTTCCTTACCGCACCATTTGTATCGTTCGGCTTTGATAAATAGCCTCTCTATAAATAATGCTTAGCTTCTTGTATATTTTTTGCATTATCTTCTTTTCACATTTATGTTTATTAAACGACATGATTGCACCCGTACACCATGGTACGGCAAACACGCCAGGGGCTTCAGTACCCCTCATAATGGTGTGAGAAGTCCGTACACTTTCACAAGTGCGGCACCCCGAACTTATAGCACTATATGCATCGGCTCCGAATCATGATTTGGGTCAATAGTTGGGTTTGCCCGGCTCCTATGTTTTGGTGCCTTACGTTCTGCTCTATCGGCTAAGGTAGCACTAGGAGAACCACTGCGATTGTGCCCCGGTTGAGCTGGGTTAAGCACGTCAATGGAGAAAGCTAAAACTGACTGCCATGATGTGGCGAGAGACCGGTCACTGTTCGAGAGGTTTTTCGAGTCCCTAAAGGCTTATGCCGCTTCGAGTGAGGAGCTGGCTTTGTCCGGCCAAGGCGTGGATAGCGCCCCAAACTCGGTCTTCCAAACTAGGGGCTTCGCCGAAATTTAAAATTATAAAGTTCTATGGCTAAGTGAGAGTGTTCAAGCATTATAGTCCGATTGCGTGGTTCGTTGTGCTGAGCGCCTCCCTCGAAGGACCCAACCATGGGAAAAAGAGCGCTCAGGTTTGTCCCGAACACCCCAGCACTAGTGGCATGGGGGCAGAAGCCGACGACTAGCCATCTCTCAATTTTTTGATAAACGGACGCACAGAAAATAATATTTTAAATTCAATAAGCATTGATTAGCGCATATGAACAAGTTTTCAGCGCACAGGATAAACACGAGCGAGTTCATTCAAAAATTACATCCTTGGTACACTCATCCGCCACAAGGCGGGCACCCGCAAGAACATCCTTATAGTAGTTCTCGGGCTTGCGATGCTCCTTCCCCGGCGGCGGCCCGTCCCTAACAAGCTTCTCACCGTCCAGCTTACCCCAGTGCACCTTTACACGGGCAAGGGCCCTACGGGCACCTTCGATGCAGACGGAGCGCTTGATGACCTCGAGCCTTGGACAGGCCTCCACCAGCCGCCGCACCAGCCTGAAGTAGCTCCCAGGCAGGGCCTCTCCGGGCCACAGCCGAACTATGAAGCCCTTCATAGTCTATTCGGCCACCTTGTGGAGCTCGACCAGCTGTTTCAGCTGGTCGCTTAAGGGCACAGGGTGTCCGGCCTCAGCATACTGAGACCAGAACACCTTCTCCATCGAGCTGCCCTCTTCAGCTCGGTAGAATGTGGCGGTGTCGGATACGCTGCGGGGAAGATCTGCGAATGCCCCTGGAGAGCTCCGGATTCGGGTAAGTAACAAGTAGTTTACTTTTATATTTCTGCTTTGCATAAAGAATGCCTTACCCGCTGTTATCTTCTTCATCTCCTCCAACTCTTGGAGGGCCTTTTGGGCTTCGGCCTTGGCAGACTTGGCAGTATCAAGGGCCGTCGCGAGCTCGGACGCTTGGGTCTTTGACTCAAGCTCCAAACTCTCATGTTTTTTCATGAGAGCCTGAAGCTCTTGCTGCACCTCGCCGACCTAAGCCCCAAGTTTCTCTCGCTCGGTGCGCTCCGCGGCCGTTTTCCTTTCGGCCTCGGACAGCGCCTGCTTGAGGGTCGCCACTTCAGTCGTGGCCCCTACAATAAGCAGTACAATCCTGTTATTTTTTGCAATCATGCCTCTCTATAGGCACTTTTTCTGTAAGGTATTTCTTACCTTCTTTTTCCTCGAGCTGCCGCTTGGCCAGGCCGAGCTCTTGCTCGGTCCGCTCGAGGTCCTGTTTTAGGACACCCACCTCCGCCGTCAGTGCGGCGGTGGATAGCAACGAAGCCTGCATACACATATTGACTCTTTATTGTTAGACTCCAGTGAAATTTAATAGATCCTCTATTCGGCTTTTCTTTCCGAACGCCAAACAGAGCATCAGGGGCTACTGTCTATGCGGTAGTATTTTTTACATATTTTTACTTACCTCGAAGCCTGTTAGAAGGCTAGTGCAAGCTTCAGTCAGTCCGCTCTTGGCGGACTGAACATTCTGGATCACCGTACTCATAATAGTACGGTGCTCCTCGTCGATGGAGGCGCCTTCAAGCACCTCCAGCAGATTGTCCGGCGCCTCCGGTTGGACGGAGGCTGCCGGCTTAGAAGGCTTGCTCCTCTTGGAAGGAGTTCGCCTGCCGCGGTCCGGAATTGTTGAAGATTCCGGCACGGTGTCCGGCTCAAAGCCGGACTTGGAGCCCTGGGGGGTCTTGTCCCCTTTACTCCTGGAGTCCGGGAGGTTGCCTTGCGGCTCCTCTTGAAGGAAATATGCCCTAGAGGCAATAATAAAGTTATTATTATTTATTTCCTTATTTCATGATAAATGTTTATTATTCATGCTAGAATTGTATTAACCAGAAACATAATACATGTGTGAATACATAGACAAACAGAGTGTCACTAGTATGCCTCTACTTGACTAGCTCGTTAATCAAAGATGGTTATGTTTCCTAACCATGAACAAAGAGTTGTTATTTGATTAATGGGATCACATCATTAGTTGAATGATCTGATTGACATGACCCATTCCATTAGCTTAGCACCCGATCGTTTAGTATGTTGCTATTGCTTTCTTCATGACTTATACATGTTCCTATGACTATGAGATTATGCAACTCCCGTTTGCGGGAGGAACACTTTGGGTGCTACCAAACGTCACAACGTAACTGGGTGATTATAAAGGAGCATTACAGGTGTCTCCAAAGGTAGATGTTGGGTTGGCGTATTTCGAGATTAGGATTTGTCACTCCAATTGTCGGAGAGGTATCTCTGGGCCCTCTCGGTAATGCACATCACATAAGCCTTGCAAGCATTACAACTAATATGTTAGTTGTGAGATGATGTATTACGAAACGAGTAAAGAGACTTGCCGGTAACGAGATTGAACTAGGTATTGGATATCGACGATCGAATCTCGGGCAAGTAACATACCGATGCGGTCTGACCGATAAAGATCTTCGTAGAATATGTAGGAGCCAATATGGGCATCCAGGTCCCGCTATTGGTTATTGACCGGAGACGTGTCTCGGTCATGTCTACATTGTTCTCGAACCGTAGGGTCCGCACGCTTAAAGTTACGATGACAGTTGTTATGAGTTTTATGCATTTTGATGTACTGAAGTTTGTTCGGAGTCCTGGATGTGATCACGGACATGACGAGGAGTCTCGAAATGGTCGAGACATAAAGATTGATATATTGGAAGCCTATATTTGGACATCGGAATTGTTCCGGGTGAAATCGGCATTTTTCCGGAGTACCGGGGGGTTACCGGACCCCCCCCCCCCGGGGGGTTTATTGGGCCTACATGGGCCTTGAGGGAGAAGAGGGAAGGAGTCAAGAGGTGGCCGCGCGCCCCTCCCCTTCCTAGTCCGAATAGGACAAGGGAAAGGGGGCGGCGCCCCCCTTTCCTTTCCTTCCTCTCTTCCTCCTCTTTCCCCCTCTCTCTCCTTGTCCAACTAGGAGTCCTACTCCCGGTGGGAGTAGGACTCCCCTTGGTGCACCCTACCTTGGCCGGCCGGCCCTCCCCTTGGCTCCTTTATATACGGAGGTAGGGGGCACCCTAGAACACACAAGTTGATCCTCGTGATCGTTCCTTAGCCGTGTGTGGTGCCCCCTGCCACCATATTCCACCTCGGTCATATTGTTGTAGTGCTTAGGCGAAGCCCTGCGTCGGTAGAACATCATCATCGTCACCACGCCTTGTGCTGACGGAACTCATCCCCGAAGCTTTGCTGGATCGGAGCCCGGGGAGTGTCATCGAGCTGTACGTGTGCTAAGAACTCGGAGGTGTCGGAGTAACGGTGCTTGGATCGGTCGGATCGGGAAGAAGACGTACGACTACTTCCACTACGTTGTGTCAACGCTTCCGTTGCGATCTACAAGGGTACGTAGATCATACTCTCCCCTCTCATTGCTATGCATCACCATGATCTTGCGTGTGCGTAGGAAATTTTTTGAAATTACTACGTTACCCAAACAGTGGCATCCGAGCCTAGGTTTTATGGTTTGATGTTATATGCACGAGTAGAACACAAGTGAGTTGTGGGCGATCTAAGTCATACTGTCTACCAGCATGTCATACTTTGGTTCGGCGGTATTGTTGGACGAGACGACCCCGACCAACATTACGCGTACGCTTACGCGAGACCGGTTCTCCCGACGTGCTTTGCACATAAGTGGCTTGCGGGCGACTGTCTCTCCAACTTTAGTTGAACCGAGTGTGGCTACGCCCGGTCCTTGCGAAGGTTAAAACGACATCAACTTGACAAACTATCGTTGTGGTTTTGATGCGTAGGTGAGATTGGTTCTTGCTTAAGCCCGTAGCAGCCACGTAAAACTTGCAACAACAAAGTAGAGGACGTCTAACTTGTTTTTGCAGGGCATGTTGTGATGTGATATGGTCAAGACATGATGCTAAATTTTATTGTATGAGATGATCATGTTTTGTAACCGAGTTATCGGCAACTGGCAAGAGCCATATGGTTGTCGCTTTATTGTATGCAATGCAATCGCGATGTAATGCTTTACTTTATCACTAAGCGGTAGCGATAGTCGTGGAAGCATAAGATTGGCGAGACGACAACGTTGCTACGATGGAGATCAAGGTGTCGCGCCGGTGAAGATGGTGATCATGACGGTGCTTCAAAGATGGAGATCACAGGCACAAGATGATGATGGCCATATCATATCACTTATATTGATTGCATGTGATGTTTATCTTTTATGCATCTTATCTTGCTTTGATTGACGGTAGCATTATAAGATGATCTCTCACTAAATTATCAAGAAGTGTTCTCCCTGAGTATGCACCGTTGCCAAAGTTCGTCGTGCCCAGACACCACGTGATGATCGGGTGTGATAAGCTCTACGTCCATCTACAACGGGTGCAAGCCAGTTTTGCACACGCAGAATACTCGGGTTATACTTGACGAGTCTAGCATATGCAGATATGGCCTCGGAACACGGAGACCGAAAGGTCGAGCGTGAATCATATAGTAGATATGATCAACATAATGATGTTCACCATTGAAGACTAATCCATTTCACGTGATGATCGGTTATGGTTTAGTTGATTTGGATCGCGTGATCACTTAGAAGATTAGAGGGATGTCTATCTAAGTGGGAGTTCTTAAGTAATATGATTAATTGAACTTAAATTTATCATGAACTTAGTCCCTGATAGTATCTTGCTTGTTTATGTTGATTGTAGATAGATGGCTCGTGCTGTTGTTCCGTTGAATTTTAATGCGTTCCTTGAGAAAACAAAGTTGAAAGATGATGGTAGCAATTACACGGACTGGGTCCGTAACTTGAGGATTATCCTCATTGCTGCACAGAAGAATTACGTCCTGGAAGCACCGCTGGGTGCCAGGCCTGCTGCTGGAGCAACACCAGATGTTATGAACGTCTGGCAGAGCAAAGCTGATGACTACTCGATAGTTCAGTGTGCCATGCTTTACGGCTTAGAATCGGGACTTCAACGACGTTTTGAACGTCATGGAGCATATGAGATGTTTCAGGAGTTGAAGTTAATATTTCAAGCAAATGCCCGAATTGAGAGATATGAAGTCTCCAATAAGTTCTATAGCTGCAAGATGGAGGAGAACAGTTCTGTCAGTGAGCATATACTCAAAATGTCTAGGTATAATAATCACTTGATTCAATTGGGAGTTAATCTTCCAGATGATTGCGTCATTGACAGAATTCTCCAATCACAGCCACCAAGCTAGAAGAGCTTCGTGATGAACTATAATATGCAAGGGATGAATAAGACTATTCCCGAGCTCTTCGCAATGCTGAAAGCTGCGGAGGTAGAAATCAAGAAGGAGCATCAAGTGTTGATGGTCAACAAAACCACTAGTTTCAAGAAAAAGGGCAAAGGGAAGAAGAAGGGGAACTTCAAGAAGAACGGCAAACAAGTTGCTACTCAAGAGAAGAAACCCAAGTCTGGACCTCAGCCTGAAACTGAGTGCTTCTACTGCAAGCAGACTGGTCACTGGAAGCGGAATTGCCCCAAGTATTTGGCGGATAAGAAGGATGGCAAGGTGAACAAAGGTATATGTGATATACATGTTATTGATGTGTACCTTACTAGAGCTCGCAGTAGCACCTGGGTATTTGATACTGGTTCTGTTGCTAATATTTGCAACTCAAAACAGGGACTATGGATTAAGCGAACACTGGCAAAGGACGAGGTGACGATGCGCGTGGGAAATGGTTCCAAAGTCGATGTGATCGCGGTCGGCACGCTACCTCTACATCTACCTTCGGGATTAGTATTAGACCTAAATAATTGTTATTTGGTGCCAGCGTTGAGCATGAACATTATATCTGGATCTTGTTTGATGCGAGACGGTTATTCATTTAAATCAGAGAATAATGGTTGTTCTATTTATATGAGTAATATCTTTTATGGTCATGCACCTTTGAAGAGTGGTCTATTTTTGATGAATCTCGATAGTAGTGATACACATATTCATAATGTTGAAGCCAAAAGATGCAGAGTTGATAATGATAGTGCAACTTATTTGTGGCACTGCCGTTTAGGTCATATTGGTGTAAAGCGCATGAAGAAACTCCATACTGATGGGCTTTTGGAACCACTTGATTATGAATCACTTGGTACTTGCGAACCGTGCCTCATGGGCAAGATGACTAAACCACCGTTCTCCGGTACTATGGAGAGAGCAACAGATTTATTGGAAATCATACATACAGATGTATGTTCTCCGGTACTATCGTTATTTTCTCACCTTCACAGATGATTTAAGCAGATATGGGTATATCTACTTAATGAAACATAAGTCTGAAACATTTGAAAAGTTCAAAGAATTTCAGAGTGAAGTTGAAAATCATCGTAACAAGAAAATAAAGTATCTACGATCTGATCGTGGAGAAGAATATTTGAGTTACGAGTTTGGTGTACATTTGAAAAATTGTGGAATAGTTTCGCAACTCACGCCACCGGGAACACCACATCGTAATGGTGTGTCCGAACGCCGTAATCGTACTTTATTAGATATGGTGCGATCTATGATGTCTTTTACAGATTTACCGCTATCGTTTTGGGGTTACGCTCTAGAGACGGCCGCATTCACGTTAAATAGGGCACCATCAAAATCCGATTGAGACGACGCCTTATGAACTATGGTTTGGCAAGAAACCAAAGTTGTCGTTTCTTAAAGTTTGGGGCTGCGATGCTTATGTGAAAAAGCTTCAACCTGATAAGCTCGAACCCAAATCGGAGAAATGTGTCTTCATAGGATACCCAAAGGAGACTGTTGGGTACACCTTCTATCACAGATCCAAAGGCAAGACATTCGTTGCTAAGAATGGATCCTTTCTAGAGAAGGAGTTTCTCTCGAAAGAAGTGAGTGGGAGGAAAGTCGAACTTGACGAGGTATACCTGCTCCCTTATTGGAAAGTAGTACATCATAGAAAACTGTTTCAGTGACACCTACACCAGTTAGTGAGGAAGCTAATGATGATGATCATGAAACTTTAGATCAAGATACTACTGAACCTTGTAGATCAACCAGAGTGACATCCGCACCAGAGTGGTACGGTAGTCCTGTTCTGGAAGTCATGCTACTAGATCATGATGAACCTACGAACTATGAAGAAGCGATGGTGAACCCAGATTCCGCAAAATGGCTTGAAGCCATGAAATCTGAGATGGGATCCATGTATGAGAACAAAGTATGGACTTTGGTTGACTTGCCCGCTGATCGGCAAGCAATTGAGAATAAATGGATCTTCAAGAAGAAGACTGACGCTGACGGTAATATTACTGTCTACAAAGCTCGACTTGTCGCAAAAGGTTTTCGGCAAGTTCAAGGGATTGACTACGATGAGACCTTCTCACCCGTAGCGATGCTTAAGTCTGTCCGAATCATGTTAGCAATTGCCGCATTTTATGATTATGAAATTTGGCAGATGGATGTCAAAACTGCATTCCTGAATGGATTTCTGGAAGAAGAGTTGTATATGATGCAACCAGAAGGTTTTATCGATCCAAAGGGAGCTAACAAAGTGTGCAAGCTCCAGCGATCCATTTATAGACTGGTGCAAGCCTCTCGGAGTTGGAATAAACGCTTTGATAGTGTGATCAAAGCATTTGGTTTTATACAGACTTTTGGAGAAGCCTGTATTTACAAGAAAGTGAGTGGGAGCTCTGTAGCATTTCTGATATTATATGTGGATGACATATTACTGATTGGAAATGATATATAATTTCTGGATAGCATAAAGGGATACTTGAATAAGAGTTTTTCAATGAAAGACCTCGGTGAAGATGCTTACATATTAGGCATTAAGATCTATAGAGATAGATCAAGACGCTTAATTGGACTTTCACAAAGCACATACCTTGACAAGATTTTGAAAAAGTTCAAAATGGATCAAGCAAAGAAAGGATTCTTGCCTGTATTGCAGGGTGTGAAGTTGAGTAAGACTCAATGCCCGACCACTGCAGAAGATAGAGAGAAAATGAAAGATGTTCCCTATGCTTCAGCCATAGGCTCTATCATGTATGCAATGCTGTGTACCAGACCTGATGTGTGCCTTGCTATAAGTTTAGCAGGGAGGTACCAAAGTAATCCAGGAGTGGGTCACTGGACAGCGGCAAGAACATCCTGAAGTACCTGAAAAGGACTAAGGATATGTTTCTCATATATGGAGGTGACAAAGAGCTCATCGTAAACGGTTACGTTGATGCAAGCTTTGACACTGATCCGGACGATTCTAAATCGCAAACCGGATACGTGTTTACATTAAACGGTGGAGCTGTCAGTTGGTGCAGTTCTAAACAAAGCGTCGTAGCGGGATCTACATGTGAAGCGGAGTACATAGCTGCTTCGGAAGCAGCAAATGAAGGAGTCTGGATGAAGGAGTTCATATCCGATCTAGGTGTCATACCTAGTGCATCGGGTCCAATGAAAATCTTTTGTGACAATACTGGTGCAATTGCCTTGGCAAAGAAATCCATATTTCACAAGAGAACCAAGCACATCAAGAGACGCTTCAATTCCATCCGGGATTTAGTCCAGGTGGGAGACATAGAGATTTGCAAGATACATACGGATCTGAATGTTGCAGACCCGTTGACTAAGCCTCTTCCACGAGAAAAACATGATCGGCACCAAGACTCCATGGGTGTTAGAATCATTACTGTGTAATCTAGATTATTGACTCTAGTGCAAGTGGGAGACTGAAGGAAATATGCCCTAGAGGCAATAATAAAGTTATTATTATTTATTTCCTTATTTCATGATAAATGTTTATTATTCATGCTAGAATTGTATTAACCGAAAACATAATACATGTGTGAATACATAGACAAACAGAGTGTCACTAGTATGCCTCTACTTGACTAGCTCATTAATCAAAGATGGTTATGTTTCCTAACCATGAACAAAGAGTTGTTATTTGATTAATGGGATCACATCATTAGTTGAATGATCTGATTGACATGACCCATTCCATTAGCTTAGCACCCGATCGTTTAGTATGTTGCTATTGCTTTCTTCATGACTTATACATGTTCCTATGACTATGAGATTATGCAACTCCCGTTTGCGGGAGGAACACTTTGGGTGCTACCAAACGTCACAACGTAACTGGGTGATTATAAAGGAGCATTACAGGTGTCTCCAAAGGTAGATGTTGGGTTGGCGTATTTCGAGATTAGGATTTGTCACTCCGATTGTCGGAGAGGTATCTCTGGGCCCTCTCGGTAATGCACATCACATAAGCCTTGCAAGCATTACAACTAATATGTTAGTTGTGAGATGATGTATTTCGGAATGAGTAAAGAGACTTGCCGGTAACGAGATTGAACTAGGTACTGGATATCGATGATCGAATCTCGGGCAAGTAACATACCGATGACAAAGGGAACAACGTATGTTGTTATGCGGTCTGACCGATAAAGATCTTCGTAGAATATGTAGGAGCCAATATGGGCATCCAGGTCCCGCTATTGGTTATTGACCGGAGACGTGTCTCGGTCATGTCTACATTGTTCTCGAACCGTAGGGTCTGCACGCTTAAAGTTACGATGACAGTTGTTATGAGTTTTATGCATTTTGATGTACCGAAGTTTGTTCGGAGTCCCGGATGTGATCACGGACATGACGAGGAGTCTCGAAATGGTTGACACATAAAGATCGATATATTGGAAGCCTATATTTGGACATCGGAATCGTTCCGGGTGAAATCGGCATTTTTCCGGAGTACCGGGGGGTTACCGGAACCCCCCGGGGGTTTATTGGGCCTACATGGGCCTTGAGGGAGAAGAGGGAAGGAGGCAAGAGGTGGCCGCGTGCCCCTCCCCTTCCTAGTCCTAATAGGACAAGGGAAAGGGGGCGGCGCCCCCCCTTTCCTTTCCTTCCTCTCTTCCTCCTCTTTCCCCCTCTCTCTCCTTGTCCAACTAGGAGTCCTACTCATGGTGGCGCACCCTACCTTGGCCGGCCGCCCCTCCCCTTGGCTCCTTTATATACGGAGGCAGGGGGGCACCCTAGAACACACAAGTTGATCCTCGTGATCGTTCCTTAGCCGTGTGCGGTGCCCCTGCCACCATATTCCACCTCGGTCATATCGTTGTAGTGCTTAGGCGAAGCCCTGCGTCGGTAGAACATCATCATCGTCACCACGCCGTTGTGCTGATGGAACTCATCCCCGAAGCTTTGCTGGATCGGAGCCCGGGGAGCGTCATCAAGCTGTACGTGTGCTAAGAACTCGGAGGTGCTGGAGTAACGGTGCTTGGGTCGGTCGAATCGGGAAGAAGACGTACGACTACTTCCACTACCTTGTGTCAACGCTTCCGTTGCGATCTACAAGGGTACGTAGATCATACTCTCCCCTCTCGTTGCTATGCATCACCATGATCTTGCGTGTGCGTAGGAAATTTTTTGAAATTACTACGTTCCCCAAACACCTCCAGGACCACCTCCTCCTGCCCCGGAGCTTGTCGCGACGCCACTTCGGCGTCGTCCGCAGTGCGGGGGGAGACAGCGGGCGGAACGGAGTTCACGTCCGATGAATCCAGGGAGCCGTTCGATGACTCGTTGAGTTCGGCCCGGGGCGGGCTGCATAATTATGATCGACATTAGGGAAAGTTGCGCGACAAAGGAACATCATGAGTTACTCTGATATCCGAACTTACGATTTCGCCGGACGCTTGGCCCTGTCTGGCCACTCCTCTTCGTCCTCTTCGGCGTCGGGGGAGTAGTCCGGCGGAGGGGTCTTCCTCTTCCTAGACCCCTCGGCCTCCCCCGTTGGGGCGGCCTTCCTCTTCTTTCCTCCCCCCGCTGGAGGGGGAGAGGTTTCTTCTTCCTCCTCCTCGTTTTCACAGGAGGAGGGCGTCTTGGACTCGTCGGATGACGAGTCCGACACCACCACATTACGGGTACTCTTTCAAGTCCCCGTGGCCTTCTTCTTCTTGGCCTTCTTCTCCGGCACCACATAAGGCGCCGGAACCAGCAGCTTCACTAGGAGAGCAGGGGCTGGGTCTTCGGGCAAGGGAGCCGGACAGTTAATCGGTCCGGATATCGCCCGCCAAGCCTGTCAAAGGTAAGGGAGTTTAGATCCCGCATAGAGTCAAACTATGAAAAAACTTAACATCCTGTAAAAGATGAAAATAGCTTACCTCGCTAGCGTGACGCTGCGAGCTGTATCCGCGGTCCTTGGAAGCGGATGCGGGAGCCTCGGCACCTTTGATTAGCGCCTTCCAGACATCTTCATATGTCGTGTCGAAGAGCCTGTTAAGGATTCGGTGCTGTGCTGGGTCGAACTCCCACAGAGTAAAGTCCCGTTGTTGACACGGGAGAATTCGGCGAACGAGCATGACTTGGACTACATTTACAAGCCTGATTGGCTTGTTTACCAGGGACTGGATGCATGCCTTCAGTCTGGTCACCTCTTCCTCGTTACCCCATGATAGGCCCGTCTCTTTCCAGGACATGAGTCGCGTGGGGGGTCCGGATCGGAACTCGGGGACTGCGATCCATTTCGGATCGCGTGGCTCGGTGATGTAAAACCACCCGGCTTGCCACCCCTTTAGGGTCTCTACGAAGGAGCCCTCGAACCACGGGACGTTGGCAATCTTGCCCGCCATGGCGCCTCCGCACTCCGCCTGGCTGCCGCACACCACCTTGGGCTTGACGTTGAAGGTCTTGAGCCAGAGGCTGAAATGGGGGCGGACACGGAGGAAGGCCTCGCACACGACGATAAACGCCGAGATGTTAAGGATGAAGTTCGGGGCCAGATCGTGGAAATCCAGGCCGTAGTAGAACATGAGCCCCCGGACGAATGGGTGAAGTGGAAAACCCAGTCCGCGGAGGAAGTGGGGAAGGAATACTACCCTCTCGTGGGGCCTTGGGGTGGGGAGGAGCTGCCCCTTCTCGGGAAGCCGGTGCGCGATGTCTTTGGACAAGTATCCGGCCTTCCTAAGATTTTTGACGTCGCCCTCCGTGACGGAGGAGACCTTCCACTTGCCTCCCGCTCCGGACATCGCTGGAGAAGGTCGAGGTCGGAAGTGCGGGCTTGGGCGCTGGAGCTCGAGTGTGCAGGAGATGGATAGGCAAAGGAGGAAGAAGGCGTAGGTAAAAAGGTGGATCCTTATCCCCTTATATGCGCGGGTGCGGTTGCGCGTCCCCACCAGCCTAGTAAAACTCGCTTGCCTCCCAAGCGCCGTGATAAATGGCGCGGTTGGGTTACCCACGTCTGTATTGATGAGAATCCCGTAAAAGGGGTACACGATCTCTGCTTTGACAAGACGTGCCAAGGAAACCGCTTCGCAAAACATGCTAAGGTGGAAAAGTAAAAACGATTCGAGTAAAGGACTTGGCCGTAGTGCGATGACGCACTGCGGAATACGTCAGCAGATTTGATTTGTGTTAACATTATTCTCTTTATGGCAATATGTGGAAACTTATTTTGCGGAGCCGGACACTACTCTTGGTGTTTACAATCTTCTACGAAGGACTTGGAGGAGGAACCCGCCTTGCAATGCCGAAGACAATTTGCGCGCTGGACTCGTCGTCATTGAAGCCTGGTTCAGGGGCTACTGAGGGAGTCTTGGATTAGGGGGTGTTCGGGTAGCCGGACTATACCTTCAGCCGGACTCCTGGACTATGAAGATACAAGATTGAAGACTTCGTCCCGTGTCCGGATGGGACTTTCCTTGGCGTGGAAGGCAAGCTTGGCGATGCGGATATTCAAGATCTCTTACCATTGTAACCGACTTTATGTAACCCTAACCCTATCCGGTGTCTATATAAACCGGAGGGTTGTAGTCCGTAGGCAATAAACTCCATATACAACAATCATACCGTAGGCTAGCTTCTAGGGTTTAGCCTCCTTGATCTCGTGGTAGATCTACTCTTGCACTACCCATATCATCAATATTAATCAAGCAGGACGTAGGGTTTTACCTCCATCAAGAGGGCCCGAACCTGGGTAAAACATCGTGTTCCCTGCCTCCTGTTACCATCCGGCCTAGACGCACAGTTCGGGACCCCCTACCCGAGATCTGCCGGTTTTGACAACGACAGTGACCAATGCCTAGTCTTCACCGATTAGTTTTAGTTCACGTCCCCGCTCTATATATAATCCCAAGCTTTCCTGGCGCCACTTTTGGATGGCGAGACATGTGTTCAACCGTATTTGGAAAGGAGTGGTGGCGTATGATGATTACTTTAGATGCAAGAATGATGCCCTTGAAAAGATTGGCTTCTCCTCTTGTCAAAAATGCACTGCAAATATTCAAATGCTTGCATATGGAATTTTCTGTGATCTTGTGGAAGAGTATGTCCGGATGAGTGAGTCCACATACCTTGCATCATTGTCTAACTTCATACAAAAATGTGTGATTGGGCAACTCATATTCAATTTAAAAATGGTTTGGTTGAGCATATGTGGATTCACCTTAACAACCAATAGATGTATCGGCTCTTTTTGTTTCAACATATTTGTGACAATTTAAAATTCATTTGATTGTAAACTATGACATTTTTATTTGGTTTCAAACTATTCATTATTGTCATGTAAAAACTATGTGATTTATTTGGTTGTAACTGTGTGCAATGTTCCTTTACAGTTAGATTTATATGTATGAAAGTGTAAAAGAATTGTGTAAATTTGGCCGCCTACGATGAAGGCCATCCTGGGGAGTCTGATCAAGGTGCAGCTACTCAACACCAATACCACAACGTAATTCCCCTAAAATAGCTAATCCAGTCTCCTCTAGTAAGCACAACTTCCTCCACATACTCTCAGCTCTCCAGCAGGTAAAGAGAGCGTGTCGGATATTCTCGCACTCTTTCCTCGCAGGCTGGACAACAGGAAGGGACTTTTACATGCCGGTTTGCTAACATAGTCGGTGAAGGTCGAGCGGCTCGCCAAGGAGCAGGCCCGTGCGGCCGTGCCGATCGATGTATGGCCGTGCTCCCGTCCTCGTTGTCCTCGTCCTCGTCCGACGGCAGCACCACCACCAACGACGATGAATCCCCTTCGACCGCGGACGCATACGCCAAGGAGAACTACCGTCCCTCCAAAGACCCCGAGGGTCCGACAAGAAAGTGGTGAAATCCAGCGCCACTGTCCATGTTTTTAGTCATATCATACTGTTGTTTTATTCGTATTTCATCATCGTAGATAGTAGCTAGTTGATCTACATTTTTGAACTTTCTATGTGTTTACATCTGGTTGTAAGATGAACTTGTTTATGTCCGATGCTATGTTGTGATAAACTTATCTGATGCTATCCAACGTTGAATGAAATTGTATGGATCTGGTGGTTCACATACAAGGGAAATGGTTGTGGACGTGGACATTTGAGAGGTGACTGAGAGCTGCGAACGTATTAGAGCATGTACAACAATGTACACTCAGCTGTCTATAAGGAGCGCCAGCTAGGATTTTTTGTTGATGTGGAGAAAGAGAGGGAAGAGAGAGAAGATGTCCGTCTGTAGAATTGCAGTCGATCTAGAAGCTAGGAAATCGGTTGCTATCGACGACTTGTTCCCCGTTGTACCAAGGGTGTCTATAATTTTGCATTTATCTTCTTACTCAAAGGTTCTACTGATTCCAACTGAGCGTGCAATTCCATAGACGATTAAAAAGATAGCCCGTCGTGGTAGCCGTGGTTAGTGTCCGTCTAGAGATGACATGAAGAGAGATTATAGACAGGCCTCGTCTAAACCATTGTACATGCCCTTAGGGGGGGGGGGGGGGGGGGGTATTGCAACTGCGGTTGTAGATGCTCTTAGCCATCTCACTTGCTTGCCATGTGCCCTACTAGCGCCTCTCTTCCCCTCCTCGCAACTGTTTTTATCCTTTCGCCCTTGGAGCATCTCTACCCTTTCCCTTGAAAAGCATTAATTCCCTAAAAAAGTTTGGTTTGAGGGTAACACCCACCTAGGATGTGTTTGGTTGCTGTTTGCTACAGTTTCTACAGCGCATACACTTCTCAACCCAGCCTGGTTTAGCAAAAACAGGACCTAACTAGTAAATGTGCACGTGCAACGCACGTTTAGACTAATATTACAACCTTGAGAATTCACATGCATAGAAAGATATTTCAATAGCATTAAAAATTATTGTATCATCATCAACATAATTATTTAGAAGAAAACATCATTATCATTATTTCATTAGATTCTAGTTCTAGATTTATTGTCCAACATACCAGATATTCTTTTTTTTTTACCGTAAGCATACCCGATATTCTTGCACCCCACGACAATAAGAGTTTTTCATTATCACCAAAAGATCCATGCCTGTAAGAACAGACAATAGAGAGGTTTTTGTGTCAATAACATAAATACTCCAGGAGATCATTTCAGGATAAAGAAATCACAAACTTAGAGCTGAAAATATCACCCTTTGCCCAATCCTTCCACATCTTTGGTGTGAGAGGGAAGTACTTGTTAATCTCCTCCATATTGGCAGAAAGTTTATAGATATTCCCATATTTTCTCACGCATTGTATGAGCTACCAAAAAAGAGTACTCCCTTCGTTTCATAATGTAGTGCATATAGATTTTCTGAAAAGTCAAACTTTACAAATTTTGACCAAGTTTATGGAGAGAACTATTTATATTTATAATATAAAAGTATGTCTTATGATGTATCTGAGGATATGTGTTTAGTATTCTAGATGTATGTATTTTTCTCTATAAATTTGGTCAAAGTTTGTAAAGTTTGACTTTTAAAAAAATTATGTGCGCTACATTGTGGAACGGAGGGAGTATGAAATAGGAAAACACCCATCAACATTAAATTAGTCATATATGACAAAAATTATCAATCAAACAATATCCACTTTAAAGGCAGCCATGCTGAAATCATCATCCTAGTGGCCAAACCTAGGAATGATAAAATTATGTTTTCTGCAGCTAAACCAATGATGAATAAGACTATAAGAGTATAGTTCAATAAAGTAATTTGATGATATTAGGATGTAGAAATTGCATGTGTGTTGGTACGGGTGTAAAAATGATTTGGTGCTTCCACATAAAATGTGCAAGCATGTACCTTCAGATTCATCCATGATTTCAGTTTTTAACATAGTAGACTTTATTACCTTAAATCATTTTTCGTCCACCACATGCTATTTGTCTCCGCAACCCAAACATGCTAACACCATCAATAAAGCATCAAGCACACCCCGCAAAAAAAATCACACCTCCATGAAAGAACATAAAATACAGCTAACTCACGAGCAATCATGTGTACTTGTTTAATCTGTGACAATCATCAAGACCATACTGATTTTTCGAGTATAAGTAAACCGTGCTTAATGGTGAAGAAACTTGCAGCAAAGTGTTTCATATTAAATGACCAGTCCGAATCCAATGTTGGTTGGTCCGCTCGACTAATTAAGCTGTACTATGCCAATAATCAAAAGAAATATATTCATGTTTAATTCATGGCGATAATCAAAAGCATATTCATTTTAAAATATAAGTTTATCTGAAGATTATGTTTTGTTCTACACTTCTACTTATGGCTCCTTTATCTTTATTCCCCATGCTCCATTGATTTCCTTCCTTAATATCACATCGAGTAGAACAAAAGGAAAATTAGTACGATGGAGAAGATTGAGAAAACAAACTTGCAATCGATATAGAAGACCGATTTCTACATAATAACAATACAATTATAAATTTCTTTAAAAAAGATGAAAACACCTTTAGTTGTATCTCAATGTCTGATGTTATGTCTAAAAACATGGCAACAAACAGAAAAGAAGCCAATCACTTCATTAAATGAATGCACTAAGGGCAGTATCATTATAATTCAGTAATTCCAACATTCATTCCTTACATTCTCAAGCAAGTATTTTCTCCTGAAGCGAATTTGGTGTAAAAATTCATACTGCCAGTAAATTAGAGAAGAGTTGAAAGTATCTTACAAAACCTATTCCATATGGTTGACGCCTGTAGCGGCTCCTCCGATGCCAGCAACAGGTTAAAACATATCCTTCTTATTGGCTTCGGTATAAAATTGTGCACAAACATAAGCTAAAATCAGATGTGTCAGAGCAAAGAAGAGGGAGATAACAAAGAGATGACAGAAAAATACTCACTACAAAATTTGTTGCTCCGAGTAACATATCTCCCAAATCTCTTTCCATCCCTGACCAAATTTCTACTACAAAATCGTTCCTCCTCCCATCCTCTCGAACATGCCACCTGCAGACAGAGTCATTGAGATAACTATATCTAAAGAGTTGAGAAGAATAACACACCAGACCCAAAACCACACGTGTTGCCCCACCTCCGAACTGCGTTCGCAACGCATGTCTCTCCGCTAGCTCCCTGGTCGGCGTTCCATGTTTGCCCCACCTTCGCTCTTCGCCATGGTCGCGCACAACGGGCAAGTGTCCCCGACGGCGTCGCAGGCGCTGCAGAGGCACAGGTGCCTGGCAGCAGCAACACGCACGACTCGCCCTTGCCGCAAGCCCTGCACGCCGCCGCCGACGCTTGGAAGCTGCAGCGTCGTCGCCGGCGGGGGTCTTGAAACAGCAGGACCGCGCGTCCTCGGCGTCGACCTCTTCATCCGGTGCCGCCGATGTTGGAAATATACCCTACAGGCAATAATAAAATAGTTATTATTATATTTCTTTGTTCATGATAATTGTCTATTATTCATGCTATAATTGTGTTATCCGGAAATCGTATTACATGTGTGAATACATAGACCACAACATGTCCCTAGTGAGCCTCTAGTTGACTAGCTCGTTGATCAACAGATAGTCATGGTTTCCTAACTATGGACATTGGATGTCATTGATAACGGGATCACATCATTAGAAGAATGATGTGATGGACAAGACCCAATCCTAAGCATAGCACAAAGATCGTGTAGTTCGTTTGCTAGAGCTTTTCCAAGTGTCAAGTATCATTTCCTTAGACCATGAGATTGTGCAACTCCCGGATACCGTAGGAGTGCTTTGGGTGTGCCAAACGTCACAACGTAACTGGGTGACTATAAAGGTGCACTACGGGTATCTTCGAAAGTGTCTGTTGGGTTGGCACGAATCGAGACTATGATTTGTCACTCCGTATGACGGAGAGGTATCTCTGGGCCCACTCGGTAATGCATCATCATAATGAGCTCAATGTGACCAAGGGGTTGGTCACGGGATCATGCATTACGGTACGAGTAAAGTGACTTGCCGGTAACGAGATTGAACAAGGTATTGGGATACCGACGATCGAGTCTCGGGCAAGTAACGTACCGATTGACAAAGGAAATTGTATACAGGGTTAATTGAATCCTCGACATCATGGTTCATCCGATGAGATAATCGAGGAGCATGTGGGAGCCAACATGGGTATCCAGACCCCGCTATTGGTTATTGATCGGAGAGTCGTCTCGGTCATGTCTGCATGTCTCCCAAACCCGTAGGGTCTACACACTTAAAGGTTCGGTGAGGCTAGGGTTGTAGAGATATTAGTATGTAGTAATCCGAAAGTTGTTCGGAGTCCCGGATGAGATCCCGGACGTCACGATGAGTTCCGAAATGGTCCGGAGGTAAAGATTTATATATAGGAAGTCCAGTTTCGGCCATCGGGAAAGTTTCAGGGGTCACCGATATTGTACCGGGACCACCGGAAGGGTCCCGGGGGTCCACCGGATGGGGCCACCTATCCCGGAGGGCCCCATGGGCTGAAGTGGGAGGGGAACCAGCCCCTGGTGGGCTGGTGCGCCCCCCCTTCGGCCTCCCCTGCGCCTAGGGTTGGGAAACCCTAAGGGTGGGGGCGCCCCACTTGGCTTGGGGGCAAGCCACCCCCTTGGCCGCCCCCTCCCCTCTAGATGGGATCTAGAGGGGCTGGCGCCCCCCCAGGGCCCCTATATAAAGAGGGGGGAGGGAGGGCTGCGCACCCTACCCCCTGGCGCCTCCCTCTCCCTCCCGTAACACCTCTCCCTCTCGTTGGTGCTTGGCGAAGTCCTGCCGAGACCCTGCTGCATCCACCACCACGCCGTCGTGCTGCTGGATCTCCATCAACCTCTCCTTCCCCCTTGCTGGATCAAGAAGGAGGAGACGTCTTCCCCAACCGTACGTGTGTTGAACGCGGAGGTGCCGTCCGTTCGGCGCTAGGATCATCGGTGATTTGGATCACGACGAGTACGACTCCATCAACCCCGTTCACTTGAACGCTTCCGCTCGCGATTTACAAGGGTATGTAGATGCACTCCTATTCCCCTATAGATTGATCTTGGTGATGCGTAGAAAATTTTAAATTCTGCTACGATCCCCAACAGTGGCATCATGAGCTAGGTCTATGCGTAGTTTCTATGCACGAGTAGAACACAAAGCAGTTGTGGGCGTCGATATTGTCAATTTACTTGCCATTACTAGTCTTATCTTGATTCGGCGGCATCGTGAGATGAAGCGGCCCGGACCGACCTTACACGTACGCTTACGTGAGACTGGTTCCACCGACTGACATGCACTAGTTGCATAAGGTGGCTGGCGGGTGTCTGTCTCTCCCACTTTAGTCGGATCGGATTCGATGAAAAGGGTCCTTATGAAGGGTAAATAGAAATTGGCATATCACGTTGTGGTTTTGGCGTAGGTAAGAAACGTTCTTGCTAACAAACCTATAGCAGCCACGTAAAAATTTGCAACAACAATTAGAGGACGTCTAACTTGTTTTTGCAGCATGTGTCGTTGTTATGTGATATGGCCAAAAGGATGTGATGAATGATATATGTGATGTATGAGATTGATCATGTTCTTGTAATAGGAATCACGACTTGCATGTCGATGAGTATGACAACCGGCAGGAGCATAGGAGTTGTCTTAATTTATTTATGACCTGCGTGTCAACATATAACGTCATGTAATTACTTTACTTTATTGCTAAACCGTTAGCCATAGTAGTAGAAGTAATAGATGACGAGACAACTTCATGAAGACACGATGATGGAGATCATGGTGTCATGCCGGTGACGACGATGATCATGGCGCCCCGAAGATGGAGATCAAAGGAGCAAAATGATATTGGCCATATCATGTCACTATTTGATTGCATGTGATGTTTATCATGTTTTACATCTTATTTGCTTAGAATGACGGTAGCTTAAATAAGATGATCCCTCGCATTAATTTCTAGAAAGTGTTCCCCCTAACTATGCACCATTGCGAAGGTTCGTTGTTTCGAAGCACCATGTGATGATCGGGTGTGATAGATCCTAACGTTCGAATACAACGGGTGTAAGCCAGATTTACACAAGCAATACACTTAGGTTGACTTGATGAGCCTAACATGTACAGACATGGCCTCGGAACACGGAAGATTGAAAGGTCGAGCATGAGTCGTATAGAAGATACGATCAACATGGAGATGTTCACCGATGTTGACTAGTCCGTCTCACGTGATGATCGGACACGGCCTAGTTGACTCGGATCATGTTTCACTTAGTTGACTAGAGGGATGTCTATCTGAGTGGGAGTTCATTGAATAATTTGATTAGATGAACTTAATTATCATGAACTTAGTCTAAAATCTTTACAATATGTCTTGTAGATCAAATGGCCCACGCTAATGTTGCCCTCAACTTCAATGCGTTCCTAGAGAAAACCAAGCTGAAAGATGATGGCAGCAACTATACGGACTGGGTCCGGAACCTGAGGATCATCCTCATAGCTGCCAAGAAAGATTATGTCCTAGAAGCACCGCTAGGTGAAGCACCCATCCCAGAGAACCAAGACGTTATGAACGCTTGGCAATCGCGTGCTGATGATTACTCCCTCGTTCAGTGCGGCATGATTTACAGTTTAGAACCGGGGCTCCAAAAGCGTTTTGAGCAACACGGAGCATATGAGATGTTCGAAGAGCTGAAAATGGTTTTCCAAGCTCACGCCCGGGTCGAGAGATATGAAGTCTCCGACAAGTTCTTCAGTTGTAAGATGGAGGAAAATAGTTCTGTCAGTGAGCACATACTCAAAATGTCTGGGTTGCACAACCGCTTGACTCAGCTGGGAGTTAATCTCCCGGATGATGCAGTCATTGACAGGATCCTTCGGTCGCTTCCACCGAGCTACAAGAGCTTTGTGATGAACTTCAATATGCAGGGGATGGAAAAGACCATTCCTGAGGTATATTCAATGCTGAAATCAGCGGAGGTGGAGATCAAAAAGGAACATCAAGTGTTGATGGTGAATAAAACCACTAAGTTCAAGAAAGGCAAGGGTAAGAAGAACTTCAAGAAGGATGGCAAGGGAGTTGCCGCGCCCGGTAATCCAGTTGCCGGGAAGAAGCCAAAGAATGGACCCAAGCCTGAGACTGAGTGCTTTTATTGCAAGGGAAGTGGTCACTGGAAGCGGAACTGCCCCAAATACTTAGCGGACAAGAAGGCCGGCAACACCAAAGGTATATGTGATATATATGTTATTGGTGTGTACCTTACCAGCACTCGTAGTAGCTCCTGGGTATTTGATACCAGTGCGGTTGCTCATATTTGTAGCTCAAAGCAGGAGCTGCGGAATAAGCGGAGACTGGCGAAGGACGAGGTGACGATGCGCGTCGGGAATGGTTCCAAGGTCGATGTGATCGCCGTCGGCACGCTACCTCTACATTTACCTACGGGATTAGTTTTAAACCTCTATAATTGTTATTTAGTTCCAGCTTTGAGCATGAACATTGTATCAGGATCTCGTTTAATTCGAGATGGCTACTCATTTAAATCCGAGAATAATGGTTGTTCTATTTATATGAGAGATATGTTTTATGGTCATGCCCCGCTGGTGAATGGTTTATTCTTAATAAATCTCGAGCGTAATGTTACACATGTTCATAGTGTGAATACCAAAAGATGTAAGGTTGATAATGATAGTCCCACATACTTGTGGCACTGCCGCCTTGGTCACATAGGTGTCAAACGCATGAAGAAGCTCCATGTAGATGGACTTTTAGAGTCTCTTGATTACGAATCATTTGACACGTGCGAACCATGCCTCATGGGTAAAATGACCAAGACTCCGTTCTCAGGAACAATGGAGCGAGCAACCAACTTGTTGGAAATCATACATACTGATGTGTGTGGTCCAATGAGTGTTGAGTCTCGCGGTGGCTATCGTTATGTTCTCACCCTCACTGATGACTTGAGTAGATATGGATATGTCTACTTAATGAAACACAAGTCTGAGACCTTTGAAAAGTTCAAGGAATTTCAGAATGAGGTTGAGAATCAACGTGACCGAAAGATAAAATTCTTACGATCAGATCGTGGGGGAGAATATTTAAGTCATGAATTTGGTACGCACTTAAGGAAATGTGGAATCGTTTCACAACTCACGCCGCCTGGAACACCTCAGCGAAATGGTGTGTCCGAACGTCGTAATCGCACTCTATTGGATATGGTGCGATCTATGATGTCTCTTATCGATCTACCACTCTCATTTTGGGGCTATGCTTTAGAGACTGCCGCATTCACTTTAAATAGGGCTCCATCGAAATCCGTTGAGACGACACCGTATGAATTATGGTTTGGGAAGAAACCTAAGCTGTCGTTTCTAAAAGTTTGGGGATGCGATGCTTATGTCAAGAAACTTCAACATGAGCTCGAACCCAAGTCGGAAAAATGCGTCTTCATAGGATACCCTAAGGAAACCATTGGGTATACCTTCTACCTCAGATCTGAAGGCAAGATCTTTGTTGCCAAGAATGGATCCTTTCTGGAGAAAGAGTTTCTCTCCAAAGAAATAAGTGGGAGGAAAGTAGAGCTTGATGAAGTACTACCTCTTGAAACGGAAAGTGGCGCAGCTCAGGAAGATGTTCCTGTGGTGCCTGCACCAATTAGAGAGGAAGTTAATGATGATGATCAAGATACTTTGGATCAAGCTCCTACTAAACTTCGTAGGTCCACAAGGACACGTTCCGCACCAGAGTGGTACGGCAACCCTGTCTTGAAAATCATGTTGCTAGACAACGGTGAACCTTCGAACTATGAAGAAGCGATGGCGGGCCCAGATTCCGACAAATGGCTAGAAGCCATGAAATCCGAGATAGGATCCATGTATGAAAACGAAGTATGGACTTTGACTGACTTGCCCGATGATCGGCGAGCCATAGAAAATAAATGGATCTTTAAGAAGAAGAAGACAGACGCAGATGGTAATGTGACCATCTACAAGGCTCGGCTTGTCGCTAAGGGTTATCGACAAGTTCAAGGGGTTGACTACGATGAGACTTTCTCACCCGTAGCGAAGCTGAAGTCCGTCCGAATCTTGTTAGCAATTGCCGCATTCTATGATTATGAGATATGGCAAATGGACGTTAAAACGGCATTCCTTAACGGCTTTCTTAAGGAAGAATTGTATATGATGCAGCTGGAAGGTTTTGTCGATCCTAAGAATGCTAACAAGGTGTGCAAGCTCCAACGCTAAATCTATGGGCTGGTGCAAGCATCTCGGAGTTGGAACATTCGATTTGATGAGATGATCAAAGCGTTTGGGTTTACACAGACTTATGGAGAAGCATGTGTTTACAAGAAAGTGAGTGGGAGCTCCGTAGCATTTCTCATATTATATGTGGATGACATACTATTGATGGGAAATGATATAGAATTCTTGGAAAGCATAAAGTCCTACTTGAATAAGTGTTTTTCAATGAAGGACTTTGGAGAAGCTGCTTATATATTAGGCATCAAGATCTATAGAGATAGATAGAGACGCCTCATTGGTCTTTCACAAAGTACGTACCTTGACAAGATATTGAAGAAGTTTAATATGGATCAGTCCAAGAAGGGGTTCTTGCCTGTATTGCAAGGTGTGCAATTGAGCACGGCTCAATGCCCGACCACGGCAGAAGATAGAGAAAAGATGACTGTCGTCCCTTATGCCTCGGCCATAGGGTCTATTATGTATGCCATGCTATGTACCAGACCTGATGTAAACCTTGTCGTAAGTTTGGTAGGAAGGTACCAAAGTAATCTCGGCATGGAACACTGGATAGCGGTCAAGAATATCCTAAAGTACCCGAAGAGGACTAAGGATATGTTTCTCGTTTATGGAGGTGACGAAGAGCTCGTCGTAAAGGGTTACGTCGATGCTAGCTTCGACACAGATCTGAATGACTCTAAGTCACAAACCGGATACGTGTATATTTTGAATGGTGGGGCAGTAAGCTGGTGCAGTTGCAAGCAAAGCGTCATGGCGGGATCTACATGTGAAGCGGAGTACATGGCAGCCTCGGAGGCAGCACATGAAGCAATCTGGATGAAGGAGTTCATCACCGACCTAGGAGTCATACCCAACGCGTCGGGACCGATCACTCTCTTCTGTGACAACACTGGAGCTATTGCCCTTGCCAACGAGCCCAGGTTTCACAAGAAGACCAGGCATATCAAGCGTCGCTTCAACTCCATTCGTGAAAGTGTTCAAAATGGAGACATAGATATTTGTAAAGTGCATACGGACCTGAATGTGGCAGATCCGTTGACTAAACCTCTCCCTAGAGCAAAACATGATCAACACCAGAACTCTATGGGTGTTCGATTCATCACCATGTAACTAGATTAGTGACTCTAGTGCAAATGGGAGACTGTTGGAAATATGCCCTAGAGGCAATAATAAAATGGTTATTATTATATTTCTTTGTTCATGATAATTGTCTATTATTCATGCTATAATTGTGTTATTCGGAAATCGTAATACATGTGTGAATACATAGACCACAACATGTCCCTAGTGAGCCTCTAGTTGACTAGCTCGTTGATCAACAGATAGTCATGGTTTCCTGACTATGGACATTGGATGTCATTGATAACGGGATCACATCATTAGGAGAATGATGTGATGGACAAGACCCAATCCTAAGCATAGCACAAAGATCGTGTAGTTCATTTGCTAGAGCTTTTCCAAGTGTCAAGTATCATTTCCTTAGACCATGAGATTGTGCAACTCCCGGATACCGTAGGAGTGCTTTGGGTGTGCCAAACGTCACAACGTAACTGGGTGACTATAAAGGTGCACTACGGGTATCTCCGAAAGTGTCTGTTGGGTTGGCACGAATCGAGACTGGGATTTGTCACTCCGTATGACGGAGAGGTATCTCTGGGCCCACTCGGTAATGCATCATCATAATGAGCTCAATGTGACCAAGGGGTTGGTCATGGGATCATGCATTACGGTACGAGTAAAGTGACTTGCCGGTAACGAGATTGAACAAGGTATTGGGATACCGACGATCGAGTCTCGGGCAAGTAACGTACCGATTGACAAAGGGAATTGTATACGGGGTTAATTGAGTCCTCGACATCGTGGTTCATCCTGTTGGAAATATGCCCTAGAGGCAATAATAAATTGGTTATTATTATATTTCCTTGTTCATGATAATCGTTTATTATCCATGCTAGAATTGTATTGATAGGAAACTCAGGTACATGTGTGGATACATAAACAACACCATGTCCCTAGTAAGCCTCTAGTTGACTAGCTCGTTGATCAATAGATGGTTACGGTTTCCTGACCATGGACATTGGATGTCGTTGATAACGGGATCACATCATTAGGAGAATGATGTGATGGACAAGACCCAATCCTAAACCTAGCACAAGATCATGTAGTTCGTTTGCTAAAGCTTTTCTAATGTCAAGTGTCATTTCCTTAGACCATGAGATTGTGCAACTCCCGGATACCATAGGAGTGCTTTGGGTGTGCCAAACGTCACAACGTAATTGGGTGGCTATAAAGGTACACTACAGGTATCTCCGAAAGTGTCTGTTGGGTTGGCACGAATCGAGACTGGGATTTGTCACTCCGTGTAAACGGAGAGGTATCTCTGGGCCCACTTGGTAGGACATCATCATAATGTGCACAATGTGATCAAGGAGTTGATCACGGGATGATGTGTTACGGAACGAGTAAAGAGACTTGCCGGTAACGAGATTGAACAAGGTATCGGGATACCGACGATCGAATCTCGGGCAAGTATCGTACCGCTAGACAAAGGGAATTGTATACGGGATTGATTAAGTCCTTGACATCGTGGTTCATCCGATGAGATCATCGTGGAGCATGTGGGAGCTAGCATGGGTATCTAGATCCCGCTGTTGGTTATTGACCGGAGAGTTGTCCCGGCCATGTCTGCATGACTCCCGAACCCGTAGGGTCTATACACTTAAGGTTTGATGACGCTAGGGTTATAGGGAATAGATATATGTGGTTACCGAATGTTGTTCGGAGTCCCGGATGAGATCCCGGACATCACGAGGAGTTCCGGAATCGTTCGGAGGTAAAGATTTATATATGGGAAGTCCTGTTTTGGTCACCAGAAAGATTTCGGTTGCTATCAGTAATGTACCGGGACCACCGGGAGGGTCCCGGGGGTCCACCAAGTGGGGCCACCGGCCCCAGAGGGCAGCATGGGCCAAGTGTGGGAGGGGACTAGCCCCAGATGGGCTGGTGCGCCCCCCCCCACAAGGGCCCAAGGCACCTAGGGTTTAGGGAGGGGGCGCCTCCACCTTACTTGGGGGGCAAGTCTCCCCCTTTTCCCCCCCTTGGCCGCCGCCCAGATGGGCTTTGGGGCTACCGCACCCCTTGGGGTGGGAACCCTAGAGGGGGCGCAGCCCCCTCCCTCTCCCCTATATATAGTTGAGATCTTTGGGGCTGCCAACACATGAGTTTTGACCTCTCCCTGGCGCAGCCCTACCTCTCTCCCTCCTCGTCTCTTGCGGTGCTTGGCGAAGCCCTGCTGGAGTACCACGCTCCTCCACCACCACCACGCCGTCGTGCTGCTGCTGTATGGAGACTTCCCCAACCTCTCCTTCTCCCCTTGCTGGATCAAGGCGTAGGAGACGTCACCGGGCTGTACGTGTGTTGAACACGGAGGTGCCGCCCGTTCGGCACTAGGATCATCGGTGATTTGAATCACGATGAGTACGACTCCATCAACCTCGTTCACTTGAACGCTTCCGCTTAGCGATCTACAAGGGTATGTAGATGCACTCTCCTTCCCCTCGTTGCTAGATTACTCCATAGATTGATCTTGGTGATGCGTAGAAAATTTTGAATTTCTGCTACGTTCCCCAACACATCCGATGAGATCATCGAGGAGCATGTGGGAGCCAACATGGATATCCAGGCCCCGCTATTGGTTATTGATCGGAGAGTCGTCTCGGTCATGTTTGCATGTCTCCCGAACCCGTAGGGTCTAAACACTTAAGGTTCGGTGACGCTAGGGTTGTAGAGATATTAGTATGCAGTAACCCGAAAGTTGTTCGGAGTCCCGGATGAGATCCCGGACGTCACGAGGAGTTCCGGAATGGTCCGCAGGTAAAGATTTATATATAGGAAGTCCAGTTTCGGCCATCGGGAAAGTTTCGGGGGTCACCGGTATTGTACCGGGACCACCGGAAGGGTCCCGGGGGTCCACCGGGTGGGGCCACCTATCCCGGAGGGCCCCATGGGCTGAAGTGGGAGGGGAACCAGCCCCTGGTGGGCTGGTGCGCCCCCCCTTGGGCCTCCCTTGCGCCTAGGGTTGGGAAACCCTAGGGGTGGGGGCGCCCCACTTGGCTTGGGGGGCAAGCCACCCCCCTTGGCTGCCGCCCCCCTCTAGATGGGATCTAGAGGGGCCAGCGCCCCCCAGGGCCCCTATATAAAGACGGGAGGGAGGGCTGCGCACCCTAGCCCCTGGCGCCTCCCTCTCCCTCCCGTAACACCTCTCCCTCTCGTTGGTGCTTGGCGAAGCCCTACCGAGACCCTGCTGCATCCACCACCACGCCGTCGTGCTGCTGGATCTCCATCAACCTCTCCTTCCCCCTTGCTGGATCAAGAAGGAGGAGACGTCTTCCCCAACCGTACGTGTGTTGAACGCGGAGGTGCCGTCCGTTCGGCGTTAGGATCATCGGTGATTTGGATCACGACGAGTACGACTCCATCAACCCCGTTCACTTGAACGCTTCCGCTCGCGATCTACAAGGGTATGTAGATGCACTCCTATTCCCCTCGTTGCTAGAATACTCCATAGATTGATCTTGGTGATGCGTAGAAAATTTTAAATTCTGCTACGATCCCCAACAGCCGACATCTTGGATGCTGCAGCGTCGTCGCCGACGGGGGTCTCGAAACAGCAGGACCGCGCGTCCTCGGCGTCGACCTCTTCATCCGGTCCGGTGGAGGCGACGGCAGCGCAAGGGGACTGCAGGAGCTGGTCGAGTGTAGCTTGGAGGCCCGCAGCGACAACCTCGTGGCTCTTGGCGACGCGTATCCACGCCTGACCCTCGGCGCAAACCTGGCTTAGCCTCTCAGCGGCGTGCGGCGTGCGGCTACGTATGTCGGCCGGCGACCGAGCGAAGGAGCTGCGAGCGGTGACCGGCGCGTAAGGAAAACATAGCAGCGGCGAGGGCGGAAATAGAGGTGGATCGGTGGCAACGGAAGAGGCAAGGCGAGCGGCGGTGACGGAGGAGCGGGCGGCGCGTATGGGTGGGGCGGCGACCCTCTAGGGCGTAGGAGCCTGGGACGGGCAGAGGCAGGCAACATGGGAGGTGGAAGTTGTTTTCAACAAGCACAAATTAAGGGATCCGATCGCGTTTAGTTTCCTTTTTTCGTGTCTTCCGTGATCGTAGCCTCATAGGGATTGCGGAGGCGGGTCGTTGAGCTTCAGAATTTCTCTGGTGAAGCACGGCAGTCAACCTAAATTACTAAGCGTACACGAGAGAACGCATTAGATTAAGCCTGGCGGTTAGATTGACCTTAATGGACCTAATCATGCGGTGGTAATCCGTTCGTGTATGTTTTGTTGGGTGCGCTTAGAGAAGATTATGTTTGATCTTTTATTAGTAGTATAGATACGCCATCTGCAACTTGTTTGGTTGCCTGCATTTAGTGTCCTTGTATTAGGTAATACGCAAGTGCAGTTTGTTTGGTTGCCTGCATTAGCCCAAGCCGCACATGAACATGGCGTTTGGTTACATACGGCGTACATGTTGTGCTTACCTTGTATCCTAGTTGATGAGCTTACCCACACCTAGCACACCAATGCCACAGCACAGCAATGGCGATGAATTGGGCGAAGATGATGATGTTCTTCAGCTTCAGCCCAAACTGACGATCCACCTTGACACCTCCAACCTTGCCACTGTCAAGACTGCTGCCTCCGTGCTTACGCACCTAGTCGGAGTACGCTTGTTCTGATGTCTGCCTAGTTTTGAACCCTCTATGGCTGCTGTTGCTATACGATGTCACTTGTGCACTGGCTTCTTCCCATGAACTATAAACCCCTGGAACCTTACCGATGAACACGGCGTACCACTTGCCCTAGCAATGCACAAGAGCAAGAGTTGAAGCAGCAAATCAATGGAGCACACAAATAGCAAGCAAAGTAGCACACAAACAACAATGCAGCAGAAGAGAAGAAGTAAAGCATGCATGATCATATGACATAGCACATTCTACCTAGCACTACCTTGGTGTTAACCTACCACCACATCCAAAAAAGGGTGTCGTCCTACCACAACAAGTTCACCATCAGCGTGAGGGGTTAGTATATACCACCTCACCAAAATATACAGACCATCAAATAGTTTTTGAGCCCTACCTACACAAAATGTACGCCGTCATCATCATCGTCGTCGTCGCCACCGCCGTCGGGGATCATGCACGCTCACAGGCAGCACTGCTCTAGTAGTAGTGCTTGCTCAGTCAGCTCCTGAGCCACAGCACCATGTGAGCGTCGGCCATGGCAACGAACCCAACACCCTGGGCCTTGTTGTCAAGCAGGTGGATGAGAGCTACCATGAGAGCCTCGTTGATGAAGCCACCCTGGGTCATGACAGCACCATACAGGTCAGGGTGGACGTCGAGGGGCTTGCACTCCCTGATGGTTGTTGCCACCTCCTTCACCGCCTCAGTCATGCTACAAAAGACATTGATCTCCTCCTCCATCAGGCCTCCTCTCTTCCTCTTCCTATCATGGACGGGGTCAAATGGCTTGTCGAAGGGCTTCGCGAAGGGCTTGTCAGGGCCATCAAGGACCTCGACGTCCGGGGTCCCATGGAAGTCTGGTGTGGGAGAACCAAGAGGCTCCCCCGAGCCCATGGCATGCTTCCCAGTTGCCAGCCCGAAGAAGAAGATGTGCTGCATCTGGTTGTAGTTCTGTATGGGTGTGTTGAGGAACTCAGCGTCCTTTGGGTGGTCCTAATAATGAAACAAAAGTGTTGTTAGTTGCGATTATCAGTAGGCAATGGTGGACAGTATGAAAAGGAAGAGGGCTATGAGCTAACCGCGACATGGCCGGTGTAGTGCTCTGCCTCCAGAACTATGGAGCAAGTGTTCTCATCCCATGAGGCGCCGCTAAGGTCTCTCAACTTGGACACTTGGATCCATCGACTTCTCCACTTCCTCAGGTGGTTGTACACCTGGGTGGCAGACACCTCCTGCCCATAGAACTCGAACACCTGCTTCGCAACGGTGTTCAAGTGCACCTCCTTGAAGCCCTTGTCAGTCCTAACTCCACTGGAGATGAGCTCACACATCTTGTTCACCACGAACGTGGACATGAACGGCTACCACTTCATGTTGTTCGACCTACCATCCTTCTTTGCCTTTGTTGTTGCTACCTTGAGTGCAGTGGCAGCAGCAGCAACAGCACCAGGAGTTGGCTCAACGAGCACTACTGGCACATAGAGGGAATTAAACGTGAACACCTCTGAATCAGGTGCCATCTCGGACATAGGCTGCGAGTCCTCGACAAACGATGGAGCAAACTGGCTATCGGACAGGACAAGGGCCTGACTAAGATCTTGCGTCTGCGTGGTCATGTCCTACAATCGTAGCACGCATTGACAGTAAGCATAGCACACAACATACCGAACAACCCATGAAAGCAGGAGCATACATGTACATGGTTCATCATTATCATAGCAAGCACATGCTTCATCGCTATCATACTAAGCATACCGGACAATCTATGAGCAGGAACATACATCTACAACAAACAACATGCTACAAATGCACCACCAATAGCTACAAATCACATATCTAAGCACGAATGAACACAAGCACAAGGTTCAACTTCAAACTCTACTACTAATCTAGCCTACCACATGCTTGAACATCTAGCCCTACCACAAATTGCAACCGCAGCATAGCAATCAACCACATCAGCTCATAGATCAGACCGCTAATCAACCATGCATCTATATCAAACCCTAGTTGCAGCTCAGATCTAGCTAGAAGGAAATGAGAGAAAGGGGGATTGAACTCACAGAGGCCATGGCTGCAGCTCGAGGACGAGGGGGGACGGTCGTGGAAGATCAACGCCGGCCGGTGAAGGAGCATCGACGCCGTGGACCGCCGGCCGATGAAGATGTGTCGCTTACCTGCTCGTCGGCGCCGATGCGCGTCGGCGAGAAAGCTCGAACAGAGGGAGAATGGTGGCGGGAGTTGGGGCGGCGAGGAAGGGGCTAAATAGGGGTGGACTCAGCGGGAGGTGAGCCGAAATCCTCCCGCCGATTTTTCGGCGACGCGGGCGAGCCCGCGCCATCTCCCTGCTCGCACGAGGGGAGACGCGCGTCGCCCTCCCCTGCCTCGCCCGAGCCAGGCTAGCGAGCTACTGCCGATTCGGGCATTTCCCCTGGGCGGCTGGGCCTGGCCTGGACGTGCTTTATGTTCCGTGCGATGCGGGCCGCACAGTGAACGCAGGCTACCAAACGGGCTCAATCTTTCCCGCACGGGCCAGGCTGGGCCATATGCAGGCAACCAAACACGCCCCTAGTCTTTCCCTCCAAGCTCCAACCCGCCTTAAAAATAGTTTCCTCGAAAGTTTCTCCACCCACCGAAAAGCGAGAAGCCATACGCTGCCCACCTCGTCGTCAGCTACGGCATCCTCGTAGCCCCGCCTAGCTCCCCTGCCATCTCCAATGAGATTCCAGTAAACTTTGTTTTCACCTTTTGGTCTTCCCTGTCGTCTAGAAGAAAGAGGAGAAGAACTCATTCAGACGAAGTGTCCAAAACTGTGATCCATGGTGGATGAATTTCGCCTACTTTCTCGATTCATTTCTTGCATCTCACTCGATGAGCATCTATATTCTAGCGGCAGCAAATTGTTGTTGGCCACTTTTAAGGAAGAAGAGGAACAAACGTATCCATGTAAAGGTCGGGTTTGCTCGAGGGATTAAGTTTAGGGAAATGGCTAGGTGCACAAAAGTTTAATCATTCAAATTTGAAGCTATTTCCATGTGAGGAGATAGGGATATGATCCAATGCTATGCTTTGTCATCCGGCAGCCACCGGGATGAGCCTGCGGATGCCCCCAACATTTCATGAAAATGGGACCTCAAATCTTAAGAAACCAAATTTCTGTAATTTATTTGACTACGATATAATTATTATTTTGAAATCAACAGAAACTTCTGTGAGTAATCTCTGATTTTTTTGAAAATTAGAGGTGTTAATAAAAACATAAAAAAACTGACACTTTACAAATTTATGGCTACATAACCAGAAAAATTGCATACCTCTTTCAAAAAAGGCAAGAAATAGGAAAATACTCCCAACGTTTTATTACAAAGTTCACATAGTCCTTTCAGAAAAAGGCAAGTAATAGCACTCTGCTAGAGCAACCAAGACGCAGGTTCCAGTTATTCAAGTAATAGCTCAATTAATTACCAGAATCAGTTACTCCTAGAGATCATCAGACTTACCACAACTGTATACACTGTTGCACGCACAAGATAAGACTCCGGTTATTCAAGTTTATATTACAAAGTTTGTTTAGGACTGCAACATTTGGCCGTTTACATGATACAAGATGATAGACAACAAGGTGGACAAGTGTAACAAAGTCTGGACAAGTTTGAATCCAATCCACTTGGGTAGAAGAACACAACAAGCTGTAACAGCTACGCCAATAAGATTTTCTGAGGATCAATCCTAACAGTCACCCAAGTATCCTACAAACAAACAAAAAACGTAATCATCATTAGACACCAAACCTTAAGCATATTGAGCACGCACCACATTATACATACCACTGGTATCAATCAATTGGTCAAACGTAAAGTTGTTGGAGAACTTGAGTTGCCTTGGAGCTGGGCCAGCAGGCACAGGATAAGGTGGCGGCGGCGGCGGCAGTGCCGGGGGTAGAGGACGTTTGTTCCAATTGATCACCGCTCCTGGAAACGAAGACTTCAACAGCAGATAGTACAACAGCCACTCAAACACAATGTTCAGGTACGCCTCAGCCTGTTTTTCTGAAAGCTGAAAAAAAAAAGATGCAAGAAGAAATTCAGTTAGAAAGCAAATGTTAGACTTCATATTTATATAATATAATCAAGTTCTGGTTCAGTAATTACCGGGCACCTAAATTTTCTCGAGCATGACTTAAAAAATTACGCGAACAGGACAATTGGCATCCCAAGGAGGAGGTGTTGTAATTCCGCCAAAGATATACTGTCATCATTGCAGGTGAACGGATTGCACATGTTGACCAATCAGGTACATGGAGTTCACCGATAAAAGTGTCCAGAAATTGCTCACCGCCCATATATTCAAAGTGTAACTCCGATGTTAACCAAAAGGCTAGGCGTGCAGCCGAGGTCATCGCACCGACATGGCAGCGGAAATAAGCCCTTGCACGCTTGCTCATGCCAGCACCAGGGAATACTCTTATTCCAGTTTGCAGGTCATGAATCAACAGCTGTACAAGCTTGGGGATCTTGCCATTATTGTTAGCAGTCCCAGGTGGTATCCGTATTCCAGAATAACCGGCCAGGAGCTTCAACTCATCGAACCGGAATATTTCAGATAAAACCGTGCCAGCATCAGACATATTCTCGCAGTAGTTATTGTGATCAAAATCCACTATTCGTACACCGCCTCTAAACAGTAATTTTTTGGAGGTACTATCATACTCAAGGTTTGCCAAGATGAAATGTGAAACGCACTTCTGTCTCTCATGGTAACTTTCAAGAAGCTCAAAAAGCATTTGAGCTATCTCAATACCTTGTAATCCCAGAGAAACAAAATACGGAACCATACCGACAAAGTCTATGGCTGGATCTGATGGAAAAAGTACCACGTCGAATAGTTCATCCCCAAGCCTTGATAAATATTTGATGAATAACTCAGTACTTAGAGGGACAGGGCATTTAGAGCTGCAGTAAAAGATCTATTTAATGCATAGAAACAAAGCAGGAAGAAAAAAACAGACCGCGCAAGCACAAGCACAAAAGGAAACATCATGGCCGAGGACCGATATCTTACCTTGAAGGAGGCTGACCTCCCCGTAGCCGAGGACCGATATAGAGACTACACTCTTTGTCGTTATTAATGTTCAAATAAGACAATGTATCCTGAAGATAAGCATTGCGGCTATTCACTCGGATAATTGCATCAAATTTGCTGATATTTTGTTTTTGAAAAGCTGCACACACAATGTGCTCAATTGTAGAATTGTCTTCAAATTGCATCGGGAATGGGCTAAAGTTGCCAATATATACAATAACCTTCAAGTAATTTGATAGTAATATGAGTGAAGTACTGTTAATCAAAATATGCATACCAAACAGAAAACGTAAATCAACACCGACCTGAATTTTTGAGATCCCAATCATCCTGCTAGAGGATGGTGATGACGATATTGACACCTCTCTAACAGGCTGGCTGCTGTTGGGAGTTAATATGAATCAGAGTTAAACCATGTTAAGAATTATAACACAATACAGAACATATACACACTCAGAGAGAGAGAGAGAGAGAGAGAGGATTACGTGCAGCAATGATTGTTGGTAATGGACTGAAACTCTTGCATGTCTACAGGCCTTGATTTTGATTCTCTGTTAATAGAAACCTACAGCCAAAGCAAAGATAAATAACATTTCAGTGCAATCAACACATTTCAACATCCTTGTGTATGGAAACAAAAGTGACAATTTGTTCTAGATTCAGTACACAGATTAAAGACAATTGGCCCTCTGAATTGTACGGCTATGTTAAACATACTCAAATACTTCGATTCACTGCATTTGCACCATAATCCATTCAAAAGCGTAGCAGAGTGAAACATACCTAGCTACTCAAGCATTTCACTGATCCATTCAAAAGCGTAGAGAAGTGCATGTTGAAGTAACATTCCAAAGAATTCAGTCAATGCATGATGGAAAACAACCAGATCCTAGAAACCACTAAAGCAAAAGTAAATATTAAAAAATAAACGGAATCAACAACTATTGGATAAGCTCTTATGCAAATTTAGCAAGTAAATAGCAAACAGATACAATCTTGATTTCGACTCCAGGAAAATCTTCACTTGGAATGGGCGTTCTTGAATCACATTTAAAACCATGTGGGAAAGAACACTGTGTATCAAAACTTTCAGAACAAAGACTCTAAATAGTTTCTAAAAAAAACTGCGCATCGAAATCATTCGTACAAAAATCTCGAAGCATACATTTTGCCCGAGCATGGGAGCAGTGAATCAGTTTTAGGCATAACGCACTTCATTGAAATCCCACAATGTATCGATCATTCAAATCCATCTGAAAACCGAGCTCAAAACGTTCAAATTAACTCCGGACATCATCCAGACTCCAGAGAGAGCCAAGAAAATCTCCAATGAAACGTGCAGCTAGACAGCTACGGTGCACAAGCCAGAGTCCATGGGCTGCAAACAAAACTGACCAGGCAACAAAAACGACATTGGCACAAGTACCTTCTGCTTTGATTAAAATGGAAGCCACATACAAGCAAGCAAACGAAACGAAAACCTGGTGGAATCGCCGGAGAAAGTCAGGAAACCACAGAAAAAGGTCAGATGATTGTCTTTGCAATGAAACAGGCAGACTGCTTCCATGGAGGTGTGGTTCCCCCAAAACAACAAACTGGATACTCTGAGTTGTTCCAAGAGCATGCAATAACTGGAGGCTTGCATATGTACAACGTTATGCATCACAATATAAAACAGTACAGAAGTACAGTACAACATTGTAGTTATCTTTTTGCTTCAGTACACACTTTCAGAAATTACCCGAAAGGGCAGAAGAATGAATATCATAGCTCATTTTCTTAATCAAGATTACAGAAAACATTACCTCACGCTTATCAGCAGACATACTTTCTGAGACTTCATTAAACCTGTTATCACACCTACTCTTGTAGAGAATCTAGGGCAAAATAAAGAAATCAAGTCAGACATAATCACATGAACACATACAACTTGCAAATATGAATGGCTGATATTAGGTGTCAAGTATTATAGCTAAATGATAGAGATAAATATGTCCAATTGGTATAGAACAGTACGCTGCAGCTTATAGTTGTAAAACATCACATCATTTAATGGAAATGTTGTACCAACAGCTAAACGAGTAGACTGAGAAATGCAAGTAGAATTGAATCAACGAAGACCTCGCTAAGATTCCTAAACATACAAATAGTTATGCTTCTCAATATAAATGGACCTAATTCTTGCACTCAGAATATATGTTTGCATTTACATAGCAAGGCATATTGGCATATTGCTATAGAGTACTTACAAGCTCCTGCATCTTGGTGCGATGGTAATCAGTCTTATCCCAGGAATCCAGTATTTCCTTTTCCAACTCTTGAACCTTGATAAAGATTTAAAACATGTTCATGTTACACATCAGGACAGCCTAAATTACATGATGTTCCAAATCCACATTGCATTTTTTCCCCGCGATAATTTAGCTAGAAATCGAATGGCATCACCATTTCCATGATTCTATGAGATATGAATTTGAACCTGTGAAACACTTACCCGAACATGTTCGAGAAAAAAGATGCTCCCTATGCTACAGAAGTTTAATTTCTCGTGAACTATGCAATGTAAAATATTGAACAAGAACCGAGTTGCTGAGAGCCAAATCAGAATAAATTTGGATTTACTTTTGTTTTCTAGTATTTTAAATGTGAAAAATCCAAAAATATTTTCATTAATTAAGCATTTAAGCATGATGAGTAAATACCTTTTTATCGGCATCTGAAGCTTCCTTGAACTTCGCTTCAAGTGCATTTCCTTCCTCTTTGCTATGCTGGCCAACCAAATGTTTCTCCAATGCTGGGACCTTAGGTTTTTGTGGTTCAGTTTGCGTAGTATCATCATCAAAATGAAGAGGCCTTCGATGTTGTCGCTTCACAGATGAAGGAGGCATTCCAGGATGTGGTCCTTGCATTGCTCTACTTGTAACCCCTACAGAAAGTATGCAACAAAACCAGATCAGTGACAAGGGGTTTTCTCATTAGTTAGTGCTCAAAAGAATGAACAGAACAGCTTCAATAGATAAATACCAGCACTTGGATGGGGAGCCAGGCCACTAGGGTTTTCTGCAAACTGGCCAGTAGAGGGTAGTGAAATTCCCTCCGCCCAAATACCATCTGGTAATACATCAGGAAGTGGTCGCTGCTCTCGGAACCTCTCCATTAAGTACACAGCAAAACAAAATTCCTTGAAGGACAGCATCCCATCCTTATCCTGGTCGGATAAATCCCACACCTTCCTTATGATCTCTATAAGTGGAGAGGGGCAGAATTTTAGAAACTTATTGGCAGGGAACAAAAAGAACCACTGTCCAGAGAGAATTGGGCATCAGAGGTAAATTTCAGTGGGAAAACAAGCTAACAAACATAGACAGTATTTATCTGATGCAGTTTGTTCATCAACCGTACCAAACGTAGCAAATAGAAATAACTAACAATATACAAGATTGTGGTAGCCCTCTGAGGCACTAAACTCCAATAATACAATCGCAGGCAAACATAAGAACACACTTTGACTATCGAGAAACAGTAGGATACTGATGACAGGATAAAACATGATCAAATATGTCAATTCAAATTGCATCTAGCAAAAGAAAATAACTGAGTAAGTTAATAAAATAAATGCATATTTGTAGTTATAGGTACATGCAAAAAGAGGTCTAATGATAACGAGCAGTAACATGACCCCCAGTAGCATGGCACCAGCAGCCACTGAATTTGGAATGCAGACAAACTAATGAAAAATGTAACAAAATAACTAGTCATCTAAAAGGCAATTTTCATGGCCAAAAAAAGTAAGAGCAATGACTGCAAAAGCAGGACGCCTTTTCGAACTAAAATTTGAATTTGAACTTACATAAACAGATTTACTTTTTTGCATGTTGCACCCTGCATATAACTACCACCTAGTTATTGGCTTAAATTACTGTAACGTACCAAGTTCACAGGCACACAAAAAGAGCACGCAGGCCATCATTCACAGTATCTGGAAGGAAATATGGTAAGTATACATGGAAGAGAGAATCACTACCTCTTGGCAACCACCAACTTAAAAACAAATTCCTTGCCTCTTCACCAGTAATCTTCCCATCTCCATCTCTGTCTACCTTAATAAACACAATCATATATTTCCTGACATCTGCTTGAGTGATCTTGGGCCATGGGGCCTGAAAATGTTTTTGATTGAATACATTGCTTTAGATCAGTCTATTCACCCAATGTTGAGATGTAAGTTCTGCAAGTACAGTATTTGAAATGCTAACAAGAACCATGATGAAGTAGATATACTTTGCGACGTGTGGCTCAATTTTCTAATAATCAAACCATACTATTTCCTGCCATAGGTAGTTGTGAGTTGTGACTAGGTTCTCAAAGCTGCTACTCATTGCACATCTAAAATCATTGACCCACATCCATTTCTTCCGGTTAGCACTTGAGCAGCAGATATTGACCAAATCACAGATCAAGCTTCTCCAAAGAAATGTGGGAGGTACAAAGATAACTAAGCTGAGCATTGTTCTAAATCTCGGTTAGGATGACAGCAGCATAGCTGCTGACCCAATTCGTAGCTCAAAATCTGCATCCCAAACCTCAGTTGCTCCCAATTCCTAGCGTAGCAGTGACGCCGTGGAAACTTATGTGCTTCTAGCTAGCTAAGCTACTCTCCTCCCTAAGTTGGTAGCCACCAGGCTGTGGAGCAAGCAAGTTCCAAAACTTGACACCCCATAAAATTGCATGAAATTAATGCTGCGACAAAAAAAAATACATCATGTGTACGCCGACGAATACCACTACTGTCCAATCAAACAGCAACAAAACCGCTTAATTCACACGAACCAAAACGAAATGATGCCATTGTCTACTGCTTTCCGTTTCGCTCTAACGAAACTCCCACTGTACATGATAACTAGAGAGATCCATCATCGAAGACCCCAAAATTAACGCGCAACAGATCGCATGGTAACAACGAAGCAGTGAAAGGAAAACGGGAGAAATTGCTAAAACAACAGTATCACAGTCGTCCTAGTAGATCATTGAGCGCAGAGGGCAGAAATTAATAGCAAGAAATTCTCCAGCTCCAGGAAGCATCAGACCTGAACAATACAAGTAGAGTATGCATGCACTGATAACAGATTAATGGGTGTGATGGTTTCGGGAGGTAGCTTACATAGCAGGGTAACATGTTGTAGCCGACGTTGATGAGCAATCGGTTCGCGCCGACGTTCCTGGCCCCGGGACGCGAGAGGTGGGCAGGGCCCTTCTTGGAGACCAGCGCGGTGTCAACCTTGGGCGTCTTCTCCGCCGCGGGCAGGCCCGCCTGCGACGACGTGACCGCTGGCGAGGGCGTAGAAGAGGGCGCGTAGGCGTACGCCCGGGCCGACGGAGTCAGCGCGGGCCCGGTGAAGACGACACCATGCTGGCACGCGCCCTCGTGTGTCCACGGCGGTGCCGACTCGCCTGGAGGCGGCCACAGGAAGTCGGTGGGCACGCGGCCACCTCCGCGTCCTCTCGCCCGGCGCCGGTGGTTCGCGCGCATCGTGGCGGCGGTCCCGGGTAAGACGATGCCGTGCTGGTACACGCCCTCGTGAGGCCATGGCGGTGCCGACGGGCCCGGAGGGAAGCCGGTGGGCGCGCCGCGTCCTCCCGCCCGGCGCCTGCGATTCGGGCGGATCATCGCGACGGTCCCGGCCCCGAGACGGGCAGGTCGGGCGAGCTGCTTCCTGGAAACCGGCGCGACCGCGGGCGCCTTCTCCGCCGCAGGCAAGACGAAGGGGAACGGTCTCTCCTCGAGGTCCTTACCGATAGTCGCGGACGACGGCACCGGAGTTGGTGGAGCGGAAGCGGGGGGTGGGCGGGCCGGTGAGGGCGCGGGGAATGCAGGCCCGCAGGGGTACGCCAGGGGCGGCCAAATCGGCGCGGGCAGGGGGAAGACGACCCCATGCTGGTCCGCGCCCGTGTGAGGCCACGGTGATGCCGACGGCCACACGAAGGCGGTGCGCTTCCGCCCGCCTCGGCGTCCTCCCGTCGGCGCCCCCCGCCCGCCGCCGTACGCCTGGCTCCGGTCTCCGCCGCCGCTCCCGAGGCAGAGCATGATGATGAGAGGGCGAAGGAGGGAGGAAGAAGGAACAGGTGTTGCGGGGAGGCGATTTTGGCGAGGAGGCGAGAGCGCGGCCGAAATGCGGCGGAGGCGGAGGCGGCTGTGAGTGTGGTTAGGTGGAGACAAAACCCTAGCGCGGCGGAGGCGGAGGCGGAGGCGGAGAGGGGTGTGACGGTGTGAGTGCGTTTCGCTCAGGTTCTGCCTGGATGATGAGAAGGTGCGATGCCCGGTTTCAAAAAGGCCACTACTAGGGGCCGGTCGGGCCCCAGCCAGCCGTCCGATTAGGTTCACGCCGCGCATAAAACCCGATACCCAAAAAAACGAAACCCGCATAACCAGAACATCATATCGCCCGAAGTTAATTCGAGTAAAAGACCATTGTACCCGAATAGCCCGAAATAAGTTGCCAACCCAGCAAATATCCCGCACGAAGAGAGAAGGCCTAGCCCAAAATTCCCCTCCCCCGCCCTCCCAAACAAAACCACGCCCCCCCTCTCCCCTCGAGGACTCGCGTGACCCCAAATCCCCCGCTGCACATGGCCGCCTCCCTGCCCTAGCATAGCTGCCCCCGCCGTCACCCCACCCCACGCCGACACGCCCCGCCGCCGTCGCCACCCCACCCCATGTCGACACCGCGGTTCGCCGACAGTCCACATCTGCACCACAACGACGCTAGGTCGCTTGCCATCGTCTCTATCTCACCCGATGTGTTGGACTGCTGGTGAGTGGTGACTCCGCCGACGTTGGTCCTCATCCTACCCAACAACCGACGTGACTCGACGACGACGCCTCCCGCACACGACTCCACTTCTCCATAGGCTGAGACGACGTCCTCCTTCTCTCCCGCTGCAACGCTGTCCGCCGATGCCAGCCACCAACTGAACCGCTGATGGCCCGACGCCAGTCACCTAACATCCATCATCAAGCAATGTTCGGTTCACAATTCCAACAAATAAGGGATGTTCGGTTCGCAGGATTTTGAAAACGCAGAAATAGTAACAACACATAGATAAAATAAAAAATGCATGTGGAAAACATAAGATTAGTAAACATCAAGTTTTGTCAATCTAGGTGTTTGCTACACAATAATGCTAATACAAATGCTTAAATAAAGTCAACTCCCATAAAATATATTGTTAGAATTTTATTATGCCACTAAAGATCTTAATCTCATTCTTCATGCATAGGAAATTAAAGTTGAGCAACAAATTAATGTGAGAATTCATGTCTTTTCCTTTGAAATTGAGATCAAAGGAAAATTTCCTCCAATTTTCTTTGCCTCAGTTATTTGAATCAAATGCATGAATAATACCATTATAGGAATAGGAAAATTCCCTCTATTTTCCCTTTTCCCCATTAATTCTTTGAACAAAGGCGTGAATAGCACTATCATCATAGGAAAATTTCATATTCCTGCATTTTTTCATGTGAACCAAAGAGGCCGTACGAAATATTGTACTACCTAGTTGTAGCTCATTATTTCAACGTTTCCTTCATAAGATCAATCTTGATTTGTAACACACTTTGTTCTGAGTCTTACGACATTTAACAAGTACGTGCGATAACTCCAGTTCAGATTAGAGCTTAGCCTTGAAGTTGTTTCATCTCTCCTCCATCTTGTTGGTGTCAAGTGCAATTTAAACTATCCTAGTTAATAGACTTCACACGCAAGACGGTTTTCAAACTGGCTACTCCATCACGAACAAAGCTTAAGGCATCTCCAATACGAACCCTAAAACCGCCTGCAATCATCTGGCCTGAGCGATTCGGACATAATTTGTCATCCAAGACGGCGCCCCATTGGTCCGCCAACCAGTCCAGTTGTCCATTTTTCCGCAAATCAAAGGGGCTTTGTGGGCTTTCGGCCCACTACCATATACGCGTTGGGAGCTGTGGAAATTGTTGGATGACTATTGTTTTTATTAATCTGACCCTCGTAGGGGTATATATAGAATACATTATGGGGTGAGACTTGGAGTACAAGTCAAGTTATAGTATATTTAAACTATCCTATCTCTACTCTTTATCTCTACACAGTTATATTTCTACCATTCCCCCTCAGTCGTAGCAAGAGTGAAGTGGACGATTGCGACTAAATTATTAGCCCTGCGCCTTCGTCGTGCTCTTCGCTTCGCCTTCATCATTGTGTATTTGATGGTTGGCACCTAGGTGCGGTGACTGCGTCCCCTTCTGGTGCCTTCCTTGTATCTCTTCTATTCCCTCCCGTAGTCACTACGAGGGTGGCGTGGATGCTAGTGACGACGCGGACGCTGTTGACTGAAGTTGTTGTTAATGAGTAACGGTAGACCTGGCCCTGTATGTCGATGTCGATGTAGCCAATCATGATGTAGTCATGGTCGAGGTAGTCGTGGTCGATGATGTAGTCGTCATGGATGATGAAGCCGCACAAAAACAAAGCGCTATGTTGTAGATAACAGAGCTGCAGTTGTGGACGATGCACCTTGCGGATGTCAGAGGGTGCCGTCGGCGATGAGTCCACCAGTTTTGCCAGGACCTAAGGAAACCCATTGAGCACACGTCGGTTTTGCCAGAACCGTGTGGCCATGTTAGGGGTTGCCACTATAGTGACGCCATGTCGATGCAGTCGTGGATGACGCGGTCGATGCCGTCGACAAGGTCGCGTCTTGCAGAAAAGTCCATCAGAGGACGCTAGGTGTCCATTTTGTGGACGAGGCGGCGTCAGTGTGTTGACGAAGATGTTGGTGAAGACTATGTTGATGAAGACCTTGACGATGAAGTGATGTTGCAATGACGTGTCGACGATGATGTCGCTTGAAGGTGTCCCTCGCAGCGACGATGTGTGGATGCCGTGTAAGTTGTATGTTGGAGTCGCTTTTCATAGACATGCGCGACGAAGATTTTTTTCTCTTTCTGATGAGGCATAATATACCACAGTCGTTTTGAAGCATCCAATCACGTCCACCTAATTCGGTCCCTCAAACGCCGGCGGGCACGTCCGCTTTGACTCTCATTTTCTCTCTCCAAAACAACCGGAGCCCTCATTTTCAGGCCTCACTTTCTCTCTCCCTGCATGCAACATTTTATCGAACAGGTTGTGTGCATGTTCATCGGCGAGTAGGCGGCACGCGGAAGCCAACGGCACGCAGGCCAGCGCCGCGGCTAGTACGCAATCAAACGGGCATGAGCACGGCGGCTGCGGCGGCCAGTACGCACGCACGCGGGCACACACAAGGCGGCTAGCAGCCAAAGCAAGCACGCACGCTATCGCCTCAGTGTGCATGCATGCGGCTGCTGCTGCGCATGAACGCGGGTGTGCACGCGGCGGCTAGCACGCCGGGCACCCACTCGACGGCTAGCACGTCGGGCATGCACGCGTGCGGCGGCCAGCGCTGGAGGTATGGGCACGCGCGCGGCTCCGGCTGCGCATGCAAGCGAGCTCTGAGCACGCAACGGGCCATGCGAGACGTTGGTGCGCGAGCTCCGGCCCCGGTGTGGCGAACGGTCAGCACGCCCGCGCGGCTGCGGCCAGCTTGCCCGCGACGCCCGCGAGGCTGCGGCCGCCGGCCAACACGCCCGCCAGACTGCGGCCAGCTTGCCCGCGACGCCAGCGAGGCTGCGGCAAGCACTCCCGTGGCGCCCGCGCGGCTGCAGCGTCCGGCACGCCCGCGGGCGTGACCGGGCAGCCTCAAATCGTCCTCGGATTTGAGATGGATTTGAGGGATGCCGCTCAGTCCGGATGTTTAGAGCATCTATAACCGGACCTCTTAAACAGTCCTTAAACGCTCGGACTGATCGGTACCCGTCGTATTCAGTCTAAATATAAGGCGAATATAGGGACATCCGGGCGCGCCCGCCACGTCGGACTGACAAAAAGGTCCCAGCTGAAAAAGCCCTTAAACCCGGCGGTCTGAAGCTCGTTTTATCCGTCGGACCGATGGCGTCGCATGGCGCAGCTCCGGCGGACCGCGTAGTGCATTGCCCAACTATTTAAGTCGACCGGCGGCACCGAAACCCTATCATCCATCCACATTTTCATACACCTGTCCGCCGCCGCCGCCACTTCCAATCTACCGTCCACCTAGTAGCCATGCCTCCACGCCGCTGGGTGAAGAGTGAGCCCTTTCTGACTCCGGAGTGCCGGCTCGAGCTCCTTGAGCAGATCCGGGCAAGGTGTGAAGCCCGGATCATCGCGAGGCTACCTCCGGATGCAGTGTATCTGGAGGAGGAGTTGGAGGAGGAGGAGGAGGAGGATGAGCCAGAGAAGGAGGATTTGGGGGACGCTGGGCGACGGGGATCTGCAGGCGGAGCAGCAAGCCATCCTCCATTCCCTCCGATCGGACTCGGCTGCGGAGGCAAGACGCCGTCGCCGGCAAGAGATGGAGGCGCAAGAGGCCGCAGACGAGGCGGAGTTGTTCGCCTACATGGATGAGGTCGATCAGGAGGAGGATGAGTCGGAGCCCTCCTACCCGCCCGTCCAGCCGGCGCCCGGCACCGTCGTCGTGGACATCTCCAATGACGAAGAGTAGGTAGGGTAGTACGTAGGATTACTTTTGCATGTTTTGTATGGATTTAGGGGATGAAATATGAGAAAGGCAGGTGCAAAGTGGCTAATTTGAGGCATGCCCGCGTACACATTCGCAGACATTTGAGGGGCCGGATTTACAATGTCTGGCTGTAGATGCTAGCTCTTATGGAGCAAATAAGAGGTCTGGTTGGGTTGATATTTTTTGACCGGGCACTGACCGGACGAACGTTTCGGTCGTATAAGGGGTCCGGCTGTAAACGCTCTTAGGAATGGAGTCGATTAATGCAGATGTCGGTGAAGTTCGTTGATGTAGACGCGTGCAACGCTTGGTGTCGGTGTCGTCCGTATCGAGGCATGCTGCACGTATCTAGTTATTCTGTCCGTTTTGACCCCATGTCCTTCGTGCCTGCAACCGCACATACCAGGCTAGCTCCGCCAGGGCCTGTGTGCGCGGCCAGCCGGCTGCACTCCGCGCGTGGAGCTTTGTGCTCGCCGGGAGATCCAAGACCCGGAGGTGTCGCCCTCCCGTGATCGTTGCGGCTGGGCCTGGTCGCCGCAGGTCGACCAAGTTCATGTTGCCGCGTCCCGGCGTGATGTAGATGCTGTCGGAGCCGTGGTGCCGTACACGTATTGCCGAGGCCGTCAAGATGTTGCTTTGCTGTCGATGTAGACGAGACGCTGCGACCCGAGCAATGCTACACATACGTAATGTTACGTTCATATTTTACGTAAAAGCTGATGTGGGGTTTGTTAATTGGGCCAGGATTTACAGCTGGGGCCCACCCTGGTTAAAATGGGGGGGGGGGGGGGGGAGAGAAGAATTTTATGGAAGGTCACGTAACCCTACGTAGAACGTTTCGTAGGTGTAGAATTATCGGAGCTCCGCGTGAGGTCGTCAGCTGTGCGCTGCCTCCGTGACTGCATGGTTGCGATCGCCGTATAGCGTCATCGCCATCATACGCGCCCGACGAATCTTCACCTGATTTTCAGCGGAATACGAGGGTCCTAAAATTTGTTTCGTGGCTAAAAAGAAATTAATCCATCGGATTGAATTTGGAAATTGATCTAATCTATACAACACTGATGATCTAAACTATGGAACCAATTTGATCTTCGATCGATTGGATCGGGTGCCGCGCCCTCGGAGAGAGAATATTAATCTCCCCAATCTCATCTTTGATCGATCGGATGGGGCGCCTCCTGGGAAAAGAAGAGTGATATAAGGTCCTAGGATTAGCTTCATTGGACAACCACTTTAATACCATGTAGAAATTGTAGGGTAACTATTTTTATTATTCTTAGTGATCTGACCCTCGTAGAGGTATACATACAGAGTACATTGTGGGGTGAGACTTGAAGTAAGTCAATTCGTCGTAGAAGAAACGAAAATTCTAAACTTACGGGCAGCACCATACGGGCTACCCTCTACGGACGACTATGGCCCCACCTATAATCCCTCCTCCCTCGTGAATTCAGTGGTGTGACCCTCGTTAATTTTCAATTAATTTGTCCCACGTACTCCTGTAGATTGCAACCCGTAACAAATGTCCGTAGCTGTAGCAAAGTTGTAGAAGAAAACTGCTTGATTAGCCGGATGCACGCCGCTCGTTCGACACCCGGCTTGTCCGCGTAACACGCGTTGCGTGGGGCCCGCCCATGTGCCCCTCTCTTCCTTCCCTTATCTCCTCCCCACGCCTAACGACAACCCCTCCTTTCCCTTATGCTCTTCTTTCCTGCTCATAGGCAAGACGTGCGCTCCGCGCTCCTCTCCATGACCAGGTGATGTAATCCAATGGGCACCGGCGAGGCTCCACCGGTGCTGCAAACAGCGCCGCCGCACTGCGCAAAATAGCGGCTTGCTCCCGATGCGTTCTGCGAGGCGGAGCTGCAGGGACGCCGGCACGCCGTCGTGGTGCGATGCGTGCTCAAGGTAGAGATGTGGTGAGGACACCACCGTACGTGCAACGAGATGCGAGCAGCACTCCCGTGAGCCGAAGATGCTGCAACGACGTACAAAGAAGCACGACGGCGAGATGTTGCAAGGTCAGCGGCGACGGCGTGGGAAGCGACGGTGGTCCGACGAGGGGAGTTGCAGCGGTGGTCGGCGACGAGTCGCTGCAGTAACGCCGTTGAGGTGATGCTGTGAGCCGATGCTGCGATGGACGTTGCCGTGCTGCGAGCCGGTGCTACGGTAGCATCTCGACTGCGACGACGGCTCAACAGCTGCGACGTTTTGCTGCAATGGCGGCTCGGGCTACTCCGGCGATGCTGCAAGCCAGTGCTGCGGCGGCGGCGCCTGCTGCGAGCCCGCCGGTGCTGCGACGGCGCCGTCGTGCTGCGAGTCCGCCGGAGTTTTTCTGTGCTATGGTCATGGTGGCATAGTGAAGACAGAGGAAGGAGACCATGCTTCATTGACTTTCATCCACGGCTAAGGATGCCCAAATCATACGGTCCAGGAGGTGGATGTTGTTTGCTTTTTCTACATCCGGATGACGCCTAGCAGCCGCCGTAGCCACATGCTCGGCGGCGCACACGCTATCAAGCGCGCTGGAGCGGCCGCACAGGAACCGTCCATCTCGCTTGAGATGGCGACATGTGGGGATGGACCGACCAAAGGAACAGACAGGCGACGGTGGGTTTTGCCGCTTCCCTTTCGAAGGCCCATCCCTTTTTCCAGCCCTCCCCGTTCCCTTTCCCATTCCCTCTCCGCCTGGCGACCGACAATGAGTTAAGTGGCAGAGAGGTGACGGACCAGCGAACCGAGCACAAGGCGGGAGGATTCCAGCAGTTTTATTGGATTGGGTCGCGGCTTGACGGGAGATGATGGAGGAGAAGGAAGTGAGGGAGCTGGTGGTTTTTTTTTGCAATCCAACTTGAGAGCTTTATTCAACAAAAGTACTCCTGGGATCATCAGCCGGAAGGCTAGTGAGCAGGAAAGAGGGTCTAGAATCAGTCCAACTTTCGGTAACCAGCAGTGTGCATGCATGTTTAACACAAAGATGGGCCGGTATATTGGCTGATCTTAATACATGTTGAATATGAAAAGAAGCAAAAGATGACGCTAGCTCTCCAATTTCTAAAAGTAACGGTGCCACAACAGATAAACCATTGTGACGATGATTCCAGAGATTGACAATCTCCAGGCAGTCTGTTTCCAGAATCACATGAGAGAAACCACGAAGATTAGCAAAAATTACTCCATCGCGCAACGCCAAGGTTTCCCCAATGAACGGATCTGTAACCCCCACATGGGGTTTGCTCCATGCACCCAACAAGGCCGTGGAAGATCGGGCAACATCACCCGCGCCCACCTTGTTGGAATCCATACTGACAGCCACATCAGTGTTAATTTTGACCACCCCTACCTCTGGAGGAGTCCATCCATGGCCCGGCAACACTGAAGCATGAGATTGTGGAATATCCAGCACCGTCAGGTCTTCTCTGATGCGCTGCACTGACACAAACGGATCCAACTGATCATCGTCATGGGTGACTCGATTTTTTGAATGCCATATAGCCCACATAACAGAGACCATTTGAGCCCTCTCATTTTCAGAGAACTGCTCATCACAAATGATATCCCGAGACCATGTATCTGGGTGAAGGCGCGGCCTTCGGATACCAAAGAGTGCAAACGCTTGTTCCCAGAACAATTTGGCATGAGAACAATGCACTAGGGCATGCATAAGATCCTCATCCATTGCAAGACATACATTGCATCTACTGATAGCTTTGATGTGTTGATGCCGCAGTGTATATTTGTCTGGTAATATTTGCTGAATAACTCGCCACCAGAAGACACGCACCTTTGGCAAAACTTTGAGCTTCCAGAGTCGCTTCCACATCTGTTCTTCAGCCTATGAGGTGTTTGTAGTCGTCCCTTCCTCTTGAGCTAAGCGCTCTTTGCGAGTCACTAGAGACCGATACGCAGATTTAACATAATAGATTCCACTTCGTTCATGAGCCCAACCTAGAAAATCATCACCACCGCCCACACGCAATGGGATATTTAAAATGGCATTAGCATCGGGTGCAGCAAACACAGACCGGATCAAATCCCGCCTCCATGTCCAGTTTTCCATATCAACCAGCTGATCCACCATCGCGAGGGTAGCACCATCCGGAACTACCATTGGAGCCAAATTTGGGAGGCCCGGAATCCACCTATCATGCCAAATAGATATAGTTGACCCGTCCCCAACCCTCTTGATCAGCCCCTCACGAAGCGCCTCCCTGCCAGCCATAATCGCACGCCAAATGGCAGAAGAAGTTTTCGGTCTGGTGGCCTCCATAAAATCACAGTCAGGGAAGTAGCATCCCTTCATGACTCGTGCGCATAACGAGTCGGGGTTGGTGATGAACCTCCAACCATGTTTACCAAGAAGTGCCAGGTTGAAGAGTTCCAGATCGCGAAAACCCATGCCCCCCACGCCTTCGGCGATGCTAGTTTATCCCAAGCCAACCAATGTAACGATCGTCTATCAAGGGATCCACTCCACTAGAATTTTGCCATACTCGAAGTTAAATTTTTGCACACCTTTTTTGTTAAAAGGAAGCAAGGCATGCTGAAAGTTGGGATAGCTTGGCTTACTGACTTGATCAACGTCTCCCGCCCAGCACATGCAAGGAGCCTCTCAGCCCAACCATTCATTTTACTTCTAGATCTCTCGCCAATATGCTCGAAGGTGCCACTGGTGATCCTCCCCACCGCAGTCGGGAGTCCCAAATATCTTTCACTAAGCGCCTCCACATGAATGCCAAGAACCTATTTTAGCTCCTGCCGTCTACCACTTGGGGTGTTCGGCGAGAAAAAGACTGAGCTCTTATCTCTATTCACCGACTGCCCAGAGCACAGCGCATATAGATGCATGATTTCATTAAGCCGGACAACACTCTCTTGAACTGCACTAATGAATATAAGACAGTCATCAGCGAATAATAGATGACTTACCCACGGTGCTCGAAAGGATACTCTGATCCCTCTATCAGTTCGGGGCCCTCCATAATGATTCAACATGGAAGTGAGGCCTTCTGCACACAGAAGGAAGAGGAATGGTGACACGGGATCACCTTGCCGCAGTCCACAAGACGGGGTGAAGTACGGTAGGAGCTCACCATTCATTTTCACCGTAAACCGGATTGAAGAGACATACTTCATAACCAGATTCACGAACTTTTCACTAAAACCAAGCTTAAGCATGATAGCCTGCAAATAGTGCCATTCAACTTTGTCATAGGCCTTCATCATATCTAGCTTGATAGCACATGTATAGTTCTTGCCCTTTTTGCGCCTTATCATCGTGTGGATACTCTCAAAAGCAACCACCACATTATGCGTGATCAACCGGCCTGGGACAAATGCACTTTGCTCTTCCCCAATCACGGAATCCATCAACTCTTTAAGACGGTTAGTAATCATCTTGGCCCCTATTTTGTAGGGCACTGGACAAAGCGATATGGGCCGATACTGTGCTATGGATTGTGGGTTACGTACCTCTGGTATTAATGTAATCCATGTGTCATTAAACCCCAACGACATATCACCACCATTCAAGAAACCAAGAAGTGCCGGCACTAGATCCCCTTGAATGAGATTCCAGTGACGCTGAAAAAACCCCGCGGTGAACCCATCAACACCGGGTGCTTTTGACGGAGACATCTGGAAGAGAGCAGCTCGAACTTCTTCAGGTTCAAAAGGTCTATCCAGGGCCCAATTCATATCCGCAGTAACACGCTCCGGGACATATTGCAACAAATCATTCATATCATTATAACCTTGCGAGGAATACAAGTTTTGATAGAAAGACAACACCTCCAACTTATCGTCATCTTCAGAGGCACAAAACGAACCATCTGATCGTTGAAGCCAGGAAATTCTATTCACACGCTTCTGCTAGGCCGCTTGCACCTGGTAGTATGTCGTGTTACGATCGCCTTGACGCAGCCAAGGTACCCGCGAGCGTTGCCTCATCCAAATCTCTTCTTGCCGCAGTGCTTCTCGAAGTTTCAGCACCGTAGCTTTCTCTTCCTCCGACGGGCCTCTGCCAATAGATTGCTTTCTCAAAGCCTCAAGTTTCTTCTGCAATTTTTTCACCTTCTTAGCAAGGCGCCCGAACTCTCGAGCACCCCACGCCCCAAGGTCAGTTTGAAGCTTCTGTAGGGTCTCCTGAATCCCTGCAAGTCCTGGTCCAGCATGATTCCGTCGCCATGCTTCCGCAACGAATTTTTCATACTCCATATGAGACTGCCATACATCTTCATAACGAAAAAGTTTTGGTCCCCATTTAAACTGTGTTTCCTGGGTCTTGACCAAAACAAAACAATGGTCTGATTCAACAACACTGATATGTCTAACTTGCGCTGACTCGAATCTCTGTAGAAACTGACCATTTGCTACTCCTCTATCAAGACGGGCTTTCACATTTAGATCGCCCCCTTGTGTATTATCCCATGTAAACGGTACTCCTGTGAAACCGAGGTCTTGCAAAGAGCAGTCTTCCAAGGCTTCCCGAAACGCACGCATTTGCCATTCCAGTCGATCAGCCCTACTGAAGTGTTCTGATCCGTACATGGTCTCATTAAAATCTTCAAGGCAAAGCCAAGCCTGGTGTGGAATTGTATGCAACGTTCTCAGACACCTCCAACTATGGCGCCTATCCTCACTCCTAGGAGCTCCATAGAACCCCGTCATTCTCCATTCCGGAGATGTCAAATCAGCTTTTTGAACCATTACATCAATGTGCCCAGAACTGAAACTCTGTAAACTAACTTTCACTTCCCTTGACCAAAAAAGGCCAATTCCACCACTAAGGCCGGAGCTATCCACCGCAAAACAGCCCGCAAAACCCAAGCTGTGTTGCAAAATCTCTACCCTCTTTGCCCTAATCTTCGTTTACGATACAAAGAGCAGGGCGGGCCCTACTTGCTTCACAATTTTGCGAAGCTCTCGAACTGCCTCGGGGTTCCCAAGCCCCCGGCAGTTCCAACTTAGGCATCTCATTGCGACTGGCAGGGCTGCCCAGCGGCCTCTGCCGAAATTCCAGATGATGGCGGAGTCGGTTTCTTCTTCTTTGCGTCTGGTTCTGTACCCTTTATCTCTCCACCCCTCTCATCAGGTACAACTAAGCCACCCTTTTCCTTCACTTGAAAGATCATCATATCAGTAGCGGTGTCGCCAGATATCATATTGTTCTCAGTACTTGGCAAAGCCAGCGTATCCACCCTTCGGTATACTTTTTCCTGCTGCGGTCGACCCTTCCTTTTGAGAGGAATCTTCTTTTTTGGAGAGTTAACCTTAGCAGTACCATCTGTTCTGTTGTTCGTCGAGGAAGCATCTTTCTTACTAGTTGTTGAATTCTGCGGCTCCTTAGATGAACTATCACTCGATCCCGAGCCCTTCTTATCCTCCGGTGCCCGCAAGCTGGTGTTGAAAGGCAGGTCCCCATTCTCATCACGGGTACCCGGAGTAGGAACACGAGGCGGCGTACGGCCGGAGACGGGAGATCTTGCTGTATCTACGACCCAAGGTCAGTTTCTCCGACGTTTTTGGCTCGCACATCGCATGGGTGGTGGGGTTTCCTTCGCCGACGCCTTGACGAGTCGTCGTTATAAACGTCCACTAGTGCGCTGGAGGGGGGGGGGGGGGAAGGGGGTTAACGGTGGTGGATGTAGATCACAAGCGGATCATTTCGGGGGTAGATGAATTTCACAGGAGGTGCCTACTCTCGAAATAGGCTTTCGCCCCACTTTATAAATAAAGCAACGATCCAGACAACCCAAATTCGAACATCACCGTACAAGCGACGGGGCCACAGCACAATCATGCCCAAGTAAATATAAGAGAAATAAGTAAAAAGCCACCTAGTGGCGAGTGCCAGCGGGCACTATGCCGAAGATAAGCGACGCGCTGAAGCCAGGAGCGCATCGAACACAAGGGGTGCCTACGCGCACCAAATTGGTGTCCTTGGGAATTTTCAGTTCGTAGGTTTTGGTTTAAATTCAGGGTAGCTGGATTCCACGAGAGGATCCCGGAGGGGGTTTTATTAGCGATGTGAAAATCTAAAGACACTGTATCAGCTTCTAAACACACCGCATAGTTTTCAGGACGTAGGCAACAACAATTTGGTAGAGTTTTTTTATAGGCAATCAGAGAGAGATAAGTAGGCAAAACACTCCATAAATATTGCCGTGGATTTCTGTGTTCGTAAGGCAATACCGTGTGTTATTGTGTTCGGTCAGCAGGCCACAATATCAGTAGATAAACACAAGTAGGGGGGCAAAATACTGCTTAACTTTTGCCATGGATCTGTGCTCTTTAGGCAATACTTTAAGATATGTGAGAGAATTGTAGATACTTCTGACACGGCATGGCATGGAAGCAGCAGTTGTGTTAGTTGAACGATGGAATTACTGATCTCGTGTTAGTGTGAGTAGTCATCAAGTAAAACTAAATAGTATTGGTAGCCGGAGAAGGTCACAATCGGAGAGGTCCATAAATCACAATAAATTAAATCAAACGAAGCAAATGTGCGACTAGTAGATGAAGTAAAAGGGAGACAGGGTTGGCGTCCAATTTGACACGCATCACACGGCATGTGAGGTTTATTACATGGAATAAGAAAATCATGGGCTATAGAACTAAAAGATTGAGCACTAGGATGGCCAAGTCTCCGATGCCAATCATCACCATCGGAGAAGGTAGTGGTGAAGGCGGTGCGCCAAGCCTTGTTATTGCCGAAAAAAAGTAGAGATCGCCGGAGCTAGTGGAGATCAGAGTGCGAAGATTCTTCACAAGAAAACCAACGGGGTAAAACTCAATTGAATAAGAATTGTCTTTGGTAAATTAACGAATGGAAATGAGACTAATGGTGACATGGGGGAGAAAAGAACATCACGTAAATGAAAATTAGAGGGTGAAAAAGTGGTGGATCCAGTGGCATGAATAGGAAGGTGGCTGCCATTGCCTACTACAATGCTAGATAAATTGTATTTTAATGGAGAATGCGAGACGGTTAGGTCATCAGGGTTGCCGGTCACGTGGTTGGAGGCGCCGCTGTCGAGGTACCATTCATGGGAGGAGGAACCATTGGTGGGAAACTCTTGTGCACTATAGGCGGCATGGAGCATGGCAAGGTGATCCCACGAGGGTTGCTAGTATGGCGTCGGCGCTGGGTAGCCGAGTGCTGCATGAGATAGGCATGGGCATGCTAGCCCGGGCGTGGACCAAGAACACCGGCGGAGTTTGGAGGAGTCTAGCGCGCCAGGTCGGAGCTGCGAGATGGCCATGCCATATGGTGCGAAGAACCTGAGGTAGGGGTTGAATGGCGGGTTGTTGACGCGGCCGCCCTGGTCACCACGCCGACGCCCGCGTCTGCGGCCGCGGCTGCGGCCGCGATCACCACCATCACCCTAACGCGAGTTGCCGCCGCGTCCGGTCGACTAACCTGGACTACGATCTAGCCCACGCGCAGGTGGGTGATCCACGCGATCATCTTGACGAGGTCCAAGGCTGCCGGCGTTGGTGGACGGCGAGGATCGTGGCGCTGGCATCGGAGGCACGCAGGGCGAGGTTCTTCTCGGCAAGCTTCACTCACAAAAAGACAATCTCGAATGGCGGCAAGGAGACGGTGTCACCCAAGACGGCGCGGATGATGTGGAGACGCTAGTCGAGACCGTGCAGGAATTGCGTCGTGAGGTCGACCTCGGTGATGGCGTGGTCGATGTCGGCGAGGCCAGCAGTGAGAAGCTTCATGCGGCGCGCGTACTCGTCAACGGAGAGGTCACCCTACTTTTGAGGTTGCGATATTGGCGAGGCTGGAATCATCAAGACTCTTGTTCTTCCTGCGACCAAGTGATCGAGTCGGCCCATCACTTGATCCTTGGCTGCCCTTATGCCAAGCAAGTCTGGGCTAAATTCGAAAACCTGAGGCCATTGGCATGCTGCGCGGCATTACACTCGCCCTCGGTTGCCACCTGGTGGGAGGCGATTTTGCCTCTTCGGAAAAAAGGAGAAGGCACTGACGACTGCACCTTCTCAGCTTATGTGGCCTGGAATCTTTGAAACGAGAGAAACCGTAGAGTTTTCCAAAATAAGCTGATGAATTCGGAGCAGCTGTGCACGAAGGATTCCCGCATATTTGTATAGCCAGGCAAGCGCTGCTTGTACTGGTTACCTTTCGCTTTATCCTAGTAGCCTAGCTACTATTGTATAGTCTTTCCCCTTGCTTAAATGAAAAGGCAGAGCACCTGCCGTTCCGGTCAAAAAAAGATATTGGCGCTGCCTGCTACAAGTATCTGGGAGAGAGACAACAAACAGATCATCTGCGTAGGATCACGGCACAGAGAAGTCCAACCCACCGCCGGACTTCTCTATGCCTGAGTGTAACCGATGATGTGTCCGTGGTGTAACCGATGACGGCGGCTTCCTACTTCTCCTACCTCTCGCTCCTCTCGCTCCTACTTCTCCTACTATTGGTTCCCTAACAAGAGAAGTCCGGCGGCAACGGGACGGGTGCCCGTGGTGTCCAATGATGTGTTGCTCCCACTAATGGAGGAAGAGCTGCTCCGCCGCATCGAGCTCGTGTGCCATGAAGGCCTCCTCGACTCGACCTGATGAGCTCCAGGCCGGCATTGAGCTTTGGGAGGGTTCCTACACTAGTAGAAAACAGGGCTATGGTTCAGGCCGGCTCAGCCCATTAGTCCTGGTTCAGTGTAGAACCGGGACTAATGTGGGCATTGGTCCCGGTTCGTGAGCCCAGGGGGCCAGCCGTACCACGTGGGCCATTGGTCCCGGTTCGTCTGGACCTTTTGGTCCCGGTTGGTGGGACGAACCGGAACCAATGGGCCTCGCTCTTGGCCCACCACCATTGGTCCCGGTTGGTGGCCTGAACCGGGACCAAAGGCTCCCCTTTAGTCCCGGTTCTTGCCACAAACCGGGACCAATGAGGTGCCTATATATACCCTCGCCCGCGAGCAGAGCACTCCAGTGCTCTGTTTTTCTCTGGCCGGCGAGGGGAGGGGTTTGTGGTGCTCTAGCTCACCTCCTATGCACATGAGGTGTTCGATGGAATGCCCGAGCCACACTACTTAAACTTTCTCCTCTCGAAGCTCGACCTCCAAGCTCCATTTTCCTCGAGATTTGTCTAGATTTAGCGGTCCGTCACGCCCCGTCCCCGTCTTCACCGCCGTCGATCACCCGCGCTGATCTCATCACCGACACCACCGTGGTGAGCCTCTTGTTCTTATCTTCTTTCTGAAAGGAAAAATATTCTTACTTGTCTGTTTAGATAGATACTTGTATCATTTTCTTACATTTATTATTGCATCTTATATAGTGCGATGGTTTTGGTATCCGCCCCCGTCGGCCCTCGTCCTGTCTATGATTCGGATTTGGTATGTATATTATCTTCATAACTATTGGTTCATTTATTGTTTATGAAAATTATGCCGACCAACGTGACATAGATTTTATTTATCTAGGATGTATGTGAATCGGAAATGCCAACCGACCCTATTATCGAGAGGTTAAATTTAGTTGAAGAAGAAAACAATTTGTTGAAGGAAAAAATAAAAAAAATTGAGGAGGAGAAGATGATATTGGAGTTGCATGTTGCGGATGTCGTCGATGATCACAAGATCAAGATGGATGCAATGCGCTTGAAGATTAGAAAGATTAGAAAATATGCCATTCATACCGAGGCTTGGTATCATTATGCCGTTGGATCAATTGTTACCTTGGTTGCGATTATGATCGCATTTGTTTTCGCATTGAAATGTTTTACATAGTTTCAATGTATGGTTTAATTAATTAAATGCTCTGGAGAGCTATATGTTGTTAGATGAGAACTATGTATGCACTTTGGTTTTAATGTGATGATGAACTTCTATTAATTTGGACACTTAATTATATATAATGCACGCAGATGAACCGGCAATGGATGTACGGTGACAGACACACCCGCGAGTACATTAAGGGCGTGCATGAGTTTCTCGATACGGCTGAGGCAAACAAGCAGAATGGTTTTATGTGTTGTCCATGCACTGAATGTGGGAATACGAGGTCTTACTCTAACCGGAAAATCCTTCACTCCCACCTGCTTTACAAGGGTTTCATGCCACACTATAATGTTTGGACGAGGCATGGAGAAATAGGGGTTATGATGGAAGACGGCGAAGAAGAAGAGTATGATGACAACTATGTGCCCCCTGAATACGGTGATGCTGCAACGGGGGAAGCTGGTGAAGATCAAGAGGAACCAGACGATGTGCCCAATGATGCTGCCACGGGTGAAGCTGCTGAAGATAAAGAGGAACCAGACGATGTGCCCGATGATGATGATCTCCGCCGGGTCATTGTCGATGCAAGGACGCAATGCATTAGTCAAAAGGAGAAGCTGAAGTTCGATCGCATGTTAGAGGATCACAAAAAAGGGTTATACCCCAATTGCGAAGATGGCAACACAAAGCTCGGTACCGTACTGGAATTGCTGCAGTGGAAGGCAGAGAATGCTGTGGCTGACAAAGGATTTGAGAAGCTACTGAAAATATTGAAGAAGAAGCTTCCAAACGATAATGAATTGCCCGACAGTACATACGCAGCAAAGAAGGTCGTATGCCCTCTAGGATTGGAGGTGGAGAAGATACATGCATGCCCTAATGACTGCATCCTCTACCGCGGTGCCTACAAGGATCTGAACGAATGCCCGGTATGCGGTGCGTTGCGGTATAAGATCAGACGAGATGACCCTGGTGATGTTGACGGCGAGCCCCTCAGGAAGAGGGTTCCTGCGAAGGTGATGTGGTATGCTCCTATAATACCACGGTTGAAACGTCTGTTCAGAAACGAAGAGCATGCCAAGTTGATGCGATGGCACAGTGAGAACCGAAAGAAAGATGGGAAGTTGAGAGCACCCGCTGACGGGTCGCAGTGGAGAAAAATCGAGAGAAAGTACTGGGATGAGTTTGCAAAGGACCCAAGGAATGTATGGTTTGCTTTAAGCGCGGATGGCATTAATCCTTTCGGGGAGCAGAGCAGCAATCACAGCGCCTGGCCCGTGACTCTATGTATGTATAACCTTCCTCCTTGGATGTGCATGAAGCGGAAGTTCATTATGATGCCAGTTCTCATCCAAGGCCCTAAGCAACCCGGCAACGAAATTGATGTGTACCTAAGGCCATTAGCTGAAGAACTTTTACAGCTGTGGAATGGAAACGCTGTACGTACGTGGGATGAGCACAGACAGGAGGAATTTAACCTTAAGGCGTTGCTGTTCGTGACCATCAACGATTGGCCCGCTCTCAGTAACCTTTCAGGACAGACAAACAAAGGATACCACGCATGCACGCACTGTTTAGATGACACTGAAAGTATATACCTGGACAAATGCAGGAAGAATGTGTACCTGGGCCATCGTCGATTTCTTCCGACCAACCATCAATGTCGAAAGAAAGGCAAGCATTTCAAAGGCGAGGCAGATCACCGGAAGAAGCCCGCCATGCGCACCGGTGTTCACGTGCTTGCTATGGTCAATGATTTACACTACGTAATCTTTGAAAAGGGTCCCGGTGGACTAGCTGTTCCGAATGACGCTGAGGGACACGCACCCATGTGGAAGAAGAAATCTATATTTTGGGACCTACCCTACTGGAAAGACCTAGAGGTCCGCTCCTCAATCGACGTGATGCACGTGACGAAGAACCTTTGCGTGAACCTGCTAGGCTTCATGGGCGTGTATGGGAAGACAAAAGATACACCCGAGGCACGAGAGGACCTGCAACGTTTGCACGAAAAAGACGGCATGCCTCCGAAGCAGTATAAATGTCCTGCCAGCTACGCTCTTACGAAAGAAGAGAAAGAAATCTTCTTTGAATGCCTGCTCAGTATGAAGGTCACGACTGGCTTCTCGTCGAATATAAAGGGAATAATAAATATGCCAGAGAAAAAGTTTCAGAACCTAAAGTCTCATGACTGCCACGTGATTATGACACAACTGCTTCCGGTTGCATTGAGGGGGCTTCTACCGGAAAACGTTCGATTAGCCATTGTGAAGCTATGTGCATTCCTCAATGCAATCTCTCAGAAGGTGATCGATCCAGAAATCGTACTAAGGCTAAGGAGTGATGTGGCGCAATGTCTTGTCAGTTTCGAGCTGGTCTTCCCACCATCCTTCTTCAATATCATGACGCACGTCCTAGTTCATCTAGTCGACGAGATTGTCATCCTGGGGCCCGTATTTCTACACAATATGTTCCCCTTTAAGAGGTTCATGGGAGTCCTAAAGAAATATGTCCGTAACCGCGCTAGGCCAGAAGGAAGCATCTCCATGGGCCATCAAACAGAGGATGTTATCGGGTTTTGTGTTGACTTCATTCCTGGCCTTAACAAGATAGGTCTCCCTAAATCGCGGTATGAGGGGAGACTGACTGGAAAAGGCACTCTGGGAAGAGACTCAATAATATGCAGGGACGGATATTCTTGGTCTCAAGCACACTACACAGTTCTACAGAACTCTACCTTGGTGACCCCGTATGTCGATGAACACAAGAACAGTCTGCGCTCCAAACACCTGGAGCAGTGCGACGACTGGATTACATGTGAACACATCAGGACTTTCAGCAGTTGGTTGGAAACACGTCTCAGAGGTGACAACACTGTTTGTGATGAGTTGTACTTGTTGTCCAGGGGACCATCTTTGACTGTATTGACTTACAAAGGATACGAGATAAATGGGAATACATTTTACACAATCGCCCAAGATCAAAAGAGCACCAACCAAAACAGCGGTGTCCGCTTTGATGCAGCAACCGAGAGCGGAAAGGACACATATTATGGTTACATAGTGGACATATGGGAACTTGACTACGGACCTGATTTTAAGGTCCCTTTGTTTAAGTGCAAATGGGTCAATCTGTTAGGCGGCGGGGTACAGGTAGACCCACAGTACGGAATGACAACAGTGGATCTGAAAAATCTTGGGTACACTGACGAACCGTTCGTCCTAGCCAATGATGTGGCACAGGTTATGTATGTGAAGGACATGTCTACCAAATCGAGAAAAAGAAAAGATAAGGAAGCGAATACATCATACGATGAGCCAAAGCGCCACATAGTTCTTTCAGGAAAAAGGGACATCCTGGGAGTGGACGGCAAGACAGACATGTCTGAAGATTATGAAAAGTTTCATGAAATTCCTCCCTTCAATGTCAAGGCTGACCCAAGCATCCTGATAAACAATGAAGATTATCCATGGTTACGGCGCAATAAGCAAATGACACAAGCAAAGAAAAAGTGAAGACTTTCTCCCGCAATAAGCAAATGCTATGTGGGTGAAATTATGATACCATCCCAACTTTCAACTTTTTCAGAGTTCATTTGAAATGCTTTCATGTCTTATGGTTCGAAACTTTGATACTTCGAAAGTGATTGTCCATTTTGTACACGAAGTGCATCAAGTTTTTGTCGTAACCCTCTCTACTTTTTGGAACATGCTATGTGGGTGAAATGATGATACCATGCCAACTTTCAACCTTTTCAGAGTTCATTTTGAAATGCTTTCCAATTTCAGAGTCATTTAGCTCAAAGAATGAATTAATAGCAAACAGAATGAACTACAAAACTTTTATGAAAATAAAAACAATCAATTAAAATATTATGTTATGATCAACTAAAATAAAACTATAATATTCTTCAATAGCAAAAAGAATATAATTTGTGTGACCTAAAATCAAACTATAAGTATTTAATTGTAAGTATAAATAAAAAATAAATAGCAAAGAAGAAAAAAATTCTAATTTTATAGTAAAGTTATTCATAAACTAGTGATTCACACAAATTTTTAAAAATTCAAATTTAAACTATTTAAAATTTAAAACTAATGGCACTAACAGAAATTTTATAATTTTTGTGACCTAAAAGCAAAAAGAAATCACTAAAAAACTGTAAGTATTTAGTTTTAAGTAGAAATAAAAAAATAAAAAACCAAAAAAATATAGAAATAAAAAAGAAAAAACCAAAAAAAAATGCCACCAACTGGGCCTCCACGGCCTGAATACGACTAGAAACCCTACATGGGCCAGGATTCAGGCCCGCAGAAGGCCCAATAGGCCCACAGGCAAAGCAGTGTCAAATTAGGCCCATAGGCCTGCTATTCAGAGGAGTTCGAGAGGGAGGAGGCAGCAGAGCTTATAAACCAGTGCCGGGCGCTCTCAACTAGCGATGTGGGACTAAACTTATGGGCGCGGGCAGCACAAGGGCATTGGTCCCGGTTGGTGGCACCAACCGGGACTAAAGGGGGGCATTGGTCACGGTTGGTGCCGAACCGTGACCAATGCCCCCCTTTAGTCCCGGTTGGTGCCACCAACCGGGACCAATGGGCTTCGCTTCCCGCCCTTTGGGCTGCCGAAAAGAGGCCATTGGTCCCGGTTCGTGGCAGCAACCGGGACTAATGCCCACCTTTAGTCCCGGTTGCTGCCACGAACCGAGACTAAAGCCTCTGCTATATAAGGCCACACTTTGGAATTTTTCATTCTCATCTTGCAGTTGCAGTTGCCGACGATGCCAGGCTGCCCCGACGCCGCCCGCCCCCATCGTCGCCGTCGCCCGCGCCCATTGTCGCCGTCGCCCGCGACGCGCGCCGCCCCGGCCCGCCCCGTCGCCGTCGCCCTCGTCCCTGCCCCCGTCGCCGCGCCCCCGTCGCCGTCGCCCTCGTCCCTGCCCCCGTCGCCGCGCCGGCCGGCCCCTTGCCCGACGCCCGCCGCCCCGGCCCGCCGTCGCCGTCGCCCGCGTCTCCTACCCCAAGCGCGCGCCCACTGCCCCGTCGCCATCCTCGCCGCCGACTCCGCGGTCCTCCTCTGGTCCGGCCGGCGCCCTAGATTTTTTTCATATATATATGCTTGTTTTTCATATATATATGCTTGTTTTTTATATATATGTATACATATGTTCTCTGTGTATATATCTATGTTCATGTATATATGCAAAAGATTAGGATTAGAAGAGGGAGAAGAATATTAGGATTTTTTATATATATGTATACATATGTTCTCTGTGTATATATATATCTAGCTATGTTATATATGCAAAAGATTAGGATTAGAAAAATTAGGATTTTTTCTGTTCATAGATTTTTTTGGTGATATTAATTATTGTAAATATGAAAATGTTTGTATATTCATATGAACAAATGAATTAGAAGAGGGAGAAGAAGAGGGGGTCGAGGGTCGTCGAACATGAGAGGAGGAAGAGGATAAAAAATGAAGAGGAATAAGAAAAGAAAAAAGAGGAGAAGAAAGAATAGAGGAGAAGATCTTCTCCTCTATTCTTTCTTCTCCTCTTTTTTTCTTCTTCTTCCTCTTTTTTTTATCGGGAACGAGGGTCGTCGAGGGTCGCCGAGCGGTAGAGGAAGAAGAGGATAAAATAGAAGAGAAAGAAAAAAAAAGAGAGGGGTCGACGGTCGCCTAGGGGTTGAGGGTCGAGAGGGGGTCTAGGGTCGCCGAGAGGGGAGAGGAAGACGAGGAGAAATAAATAAGAAGAAGAAAAAAGAAGAAAAAGAAGAGGAGAAGAAGAAAGGAATAGTTCTATTTTCTCTTCTTCTCCACTATTCCTTTCTTCTTCTCCTCTTTTTTTTCTTCTTTTTTTTCTTCGACACGTGGGGGGGGGGTCGAGAACGTCGGACATTCATGAGAGAGGCGAGGAAGAAGGGGAAGAAGAGGGAGAAGAAGAGGAGAGGAAGAAGAGGAAGTCTTCTCCTCTATTCTTTCTTTTCTTCTTTTTTCTTCTTCTTCTTCCTCTTTATTTTATCGGGAACGAGGGTCGTCGAGAGGTCGAGGAGCGGTAGAGGAGAAACCCTAAATAGAAAGTATCGTCGGTGTGAGATACATGTACCGTCGGTGTCGGACACTACACCCACATCCCACAAGTGGCGCGGGTTTCGACGCCCACGTCACTTGTGGGACGTGGATGTAGTGTCCGACACCGAAGGCCACATGTATCTCACACCCACGAAACTTGCTAGCTATTTAGGGTTTCCTCTACCGAAAAGAAGAGGAGAAATAAATAAGAAGAAGAAAAAAGAAGAAAAAGAAGAGGAGAAGAAGAAAGGAATAGTGGAGAAGAAGAGAAAATAGAATATTCTATTTTCTCTTCTTCTCCACTATTCCTTTCTTCTTCTCCTCTTTTTTTTCTTCTTTTCTTCTTCTTCTTCTTCTTCTTCTTCTTCTTATTAGCCGGAAGTAGAGAGAGGTTTCCTAGTGTCAAAGTATTGAAGAAATCCATGCCTTCATCATTAGCCGGAAGTAACCAGGGCATGTTGGTACGAAGTTCTGCAAAGTTATTCTGGAATGGAGTCCCGGATAGAATAATCCGCTTTTTGGTACGAATTCAGCAAAGGCCTTCCAAATAGCGATATTCGGAAGGCTCTTGCTGAACTTTGTACCAAAAAGCGAATTATCCTATCTGGGACTCCGTTCCAGAACAACTTTGAAGAGCTTCGTACCATCATGCACATGTTATTTTCGCCTAATGATGAAGACATGGTTTTGTTGAATCCTTTGACACTAGGCAACCTCCCGACCCCTCGGCGATCCTCTCGAACATGAGAGGAAGAAGAGGGTCGTCTAGGGGTCGAGGGTTCCAGGGTCGTCGAGGGTTCGAGGGGTCGAGGATCGCCGAGGGGTCGAGAGAGGTTTCCTAGTGTCAAAGTATTGAAGAAATCCATGCCTTCATCATTAGCCGGAAGTAACCAGGGCATGTTGGTACGAAGTTCTGCAAAGTTGTTTTGGAATGGAGTCCCGGATAGAATAATCCGCCTTTTGGTACCAATTCAGCAAAGGCCTTCCAAATAGTGATATTCGGAAGGCTCTTGCTGAACTTTGTACCAAAAGGCGGATTATCCTATCTGGGAGTCCGTTCCAGAACAACTTTGAAGAGCTTCGTACCATCATGCACATGTTACTTTCGCCTATCTCGTTGTTTCTCAACGAAACCGATGGTCTGGAAGGACAGGGTGAACAAGCTGGCTACGGTGACCTAATGCCGGTGCAAGAAGAAGAACATGAGGACGGCTCCGGTGACCGAACCGAGTCCGGCCAGGTATATATATTAGTTAAGCCTATGCTGACTAGCTGATTGATGCATTCATTGTTTTGGTATGTACACATATTAATTAAGTCTTTGTTCTTTTTTCTAGCCCTCCGGATCGAGCACAACTTCGGTAAAGAGACGAGGCCCGAAGAAAAAGTTGAGCTCGGATGAAAAGTTTGAGATCATAGCAATCGCGCCCGACGGCCAACCTATTGAACCCCTCCGGACAAAGAGCGCATTTGTTGCTCAGTGCGGGGTTCTGGTTAGGGACAAGATCCCGATAAGTATCCAGCAATGGTTTAAGCCGGCTACAGAAGACCCTGAGGTCTCTTATGTCAATGATATGCAGAAAAATGATTTTTGAACTGAGCTGAAGTCAAATTTCACCCTACCGCCTGAGGATAATCCAGAGAACCCAGTTAAAGAGAAATTAATCAAGTCTTTTGCTCTGAAGAGGATGGCAGAACTATTCAGGAGGTGGAAGAAAGAGCTGAATAAGTTTGTCGAAAATAATGAGACACCAGAATTCAAGGGCAGATATGAGAATATCAGAGATCACTGGCCCGCATTTGTGGCCCACAAGACATCAGAAAAGAGTAAGAAGATGTCGGCGACAAACAAGCAAAATGCTGCGAAGAAGAAGCTTCACCATCGCATGGGGTCAGGTGGCTACCTCGTAGCCCGGCCTAAGTGGTCCAAGACTGAGAATGATCTGGTTCATAAAGGGATCGAACCAGAGACAATTAACTGGCCAGACCGTTGCCGAACTTGGTTCTTCGGGGCTGGCGGAACCCTGGACCCTGAAACAGGGAAGTGCATTTGGACGAACGATCAAATGGACATACCAGTCAGTAAGCTTAAGCAGTATATCGAAGCAGCGCAGGAAGGGACGTTCTTTACAGACAGAGAGAACGACGAGCTCACAATGGCCCTCGGGAATCCTGAGCACCCTGGACGGACACGAGGCACGCCAGGCTCCGTTCCGTGGAAGGTTGGGTTTCCGGACGTAGGCGGTTACAAATCCCATGAGAGGAGGAAAAAAGTGCAGCATACCCAAATGCAGGCGCTGCAAGCAAGGGTGGACGCGATAGAGGAACGAGAAGCAAATCGCAGCAAACGTACTGCCGAAGCCTCCCCCGAAGCTACCGCGCCATCTCAGCGCAGAAGCAGCGTGGCTTCCACCGAGCTGCTTCAGCTAGAGCATGCCTTGACGGCTCCTGCCAGCTATCCCGTGGATGCTATCACGGAGTCTCAAAATTGCCACCTTATGACGCAATGGATGAATTTGAAGGTCAAGGCGGCTGTTGGCTCTGTTTATCCTACTGAATCCGGCGCAACTTTTCACTGCCGGCCGATTCCAGAAGGATATGCTAGGGTGATGGTGGATGAGATAACGGAGGGATTTGAGGACCTCCAGCTTGACCACCCTACCGGTGAAGGGGAGACTCGGCTGGGGTCTGCTCTGAAGACTCCATGCCTATGGCGGAAGGACCTCATCAACCTTCCGAACTGGACGCCACCGCCTCCTCCTCCTCCTCCGGCGAGTCAGGGCACTCCGCCTCCACCGCCTCCTCCTCCTCCGGCGAGTGACGATCAGGGTCCTCGGCCGGCTCCTTCTCCGGCGCGCGGCGGCACTCCGCCTCCTTCTCCGCCTGCGCCGACGCGCCCGAGCAGCCCGCCTCCTCCTTCTCCGCCTCGTCAGCAAGGGCGGAAGAGACCTGTCGCCGCTCCAGCTGCTCCGGCGCGTCGTAGTCCTTCTCCTCCGCCACTTAAGCAAGTAAAGAAGACAACCGCTACGTCTGCTCGGTCGGCGTCTAGCAGTACAACCAGAGGCGGGAGGACATACAGATTCGGTCCTTCTCTGAAGACTCCAGAGAAGTTACCATACGAGAGGACCCAGGAGGAGAACGCCGAGATCGCGCGAGAAGAAGTGAAGAAATTCTTTGAAGGGGTGAAAGCAAAGAAACATCCACCTCCGGAGGAGAAGGTAGATCGGGTGAAAGTGAAGCGCACTCTGGCTGCCCTGACAAAAACACCGAAGTCTGATTCGCCGAAAGGAAACTATGACCGCATTATTGGAAAGGAATTTGCCGAAGCGGAGCGGTCAGGAAGTACTGTCAGTGATCAAAGGCTGAAACAACGACGAGCTGGGAAACAAATTGCCCAGCTCGGCGAACAAGCGAAGCAATCGTGCCCCCCGCTCAAGGTGCCTAGCCACAACGTCGATAATGATCCGAGGATGGTGCCCGGTTATAGCAATCCTGCAGATTACCTGCCCGATGAAGTACATTATGACCCCATGGACGTGCAGATACAAAGATACGAGTACGGGAAGCCTCTCGTCAAAGATGAAAGATCTCTATCAACGATGATGCGAAGATTGCATGATTGGTACTTGAAAATCTGCAGAGACTCTGGGGGAAGAGTACTTTGTATGCGAGAGTTAAACCGGAGCATGACCTCGTTGGAATTGATCTGTTGCCTGTTCCATTTGAGGAGTTCTATCAGTTCTTCAATCAATTGGCCCTCGATAAAGCAACTGTCACCTGCTACTGTCTGTAAGTAGTACTACTTCTGTCATTAAGTTTCTCTATATAGCTTAGCTCTTTCATTGCATGTATTTATAATCATCCTCACTATATTATGCAGATTGAAGATCATCGAATTGAAGAAAAGACAAGTCGGTGATATTGGGTTCATTAACACAAATCTCATAGATGCAACTCAGGTTAAATTTCATGCCGCAGAAACCGAGGCCAGGATGCTAGAATCGTCGATAATAAATCAAAACAAAGATATAATACTCTTTCCTTACAACTTCAAGTGAGTGTTACTGTCTTGTGCGTATTCGGTTTCCCTTATATATTAGTCAAGGTTATAGTAATGTAATTGATGAGTTATGCATGCGTGTGCAGTTTCCACTATATTCTCCTACATATTAAGCTTGAGCAGGGACTAGTAACCGTCTTAGACTCAAGACGAAAAGATCCCAAGGACTATGCAGACATGACTCAAATACTCGAGAAGTAAGTTAAATCGATCATTATCCACCATATCAACAACTTTGTTCATTTCCTGACATATCAAGTAATTGTTTTCTTTGTCCGGCAGGGTTTGGAGAAAATTCACCAGAAAAGCTCCGGGACTGCCGAAGGAGCTGCAATTTAGACACCCGAAAGTAAGTACTAGCTATAGTAGCATTTTAAGCGCATCTACTAGTCATTCAAGCGCTAGTTTCATCAATACCATTTGGCATTCTTGCTTATCAGTTTGATTAACCTCTATTTCTTGTAAAGTGGTTGTGGCAGCAACAAGGGAATGATTTCTGTGGTTACTATGTTTGCGAGTCCATCCGCCACACGACCTGTGAGCGGGGCTACACTGACGAACAATATGAAGTACGTAAATAACAACATTCACAATTTTATTTTATTACCATCATTTGTGTTGAGTTTCATTCATTCATATATATATGTATTGACCCCCTTCTTTAAATTAGATGTTTCGGAAGCGGGATGAACTCCTAGCACCAGCTCGCATGCGAGAAATTCAAGAGGAATTGGCGGCATTCTTTCTTGACCACGTGATCCCTGAAGACGGAGAATTCTATGTTAACCCTGAGTCCGTATGATTATATTTGTAAGAGATAATTACTGTATATATGTAGCCGGTAGTGTCAGATAGATATACGAGAACTTGTTGTTCGACCAATCTCTCGGAGAAGGAGAGGTGGTCGATATCACTTCTCTCTGTATATATGCATATATGTTCATGACGATCTTCTGTTTCCTTCGTTTGCTTACTAGCTAGCTAGCGTGTCTAGTCCTCTCTATATACGTATGTATAGTACGTAGCGTCGACCAAGCACAGACATAACAGAGGACACTTCTCTCTATTAATTATAACTAGCTAACACAATATATGAAACACCTAAATTAACCCCCTAAAACCCCCACCCTCCCCCCTTTCAAAAAAAAAACAAAAACCCCAGCCACAGAAGTGCTGACGCGTGGATGCCTATTGGTCCCGGTTGGTGCCACCAACCGGGACCAAAAGGTCTCCACGTGGGCAGTGCGCAGAGCCCAGTCAGGAGACCCTTTGGTCCCGGTGCCACCAACCGGGACCAAAGGGTCTCCTGACTGGGCTCTGCGCACTGCCCACGTGGAGACCCTTTGGTCCCAGTTCTGGATTGAATCGGGATTAAAGGGTGGAGGTATTAGTACCGACACTTTAGTCCCGGTTCCTGAACCGGGACTAAAGGCCTTTACGAACCGGGACTATAGATCCTTTTTCTACCAGTGCTAAAGCCACTGAATCAGGTGAGGGAGAAGTCTGACGGCGATGGGTCGGCCGCCTTTGGCTCCCAAGGATGTGCTGTGTTGGAGCTGAATCGCTTAACCCCTTCTTCTTACTCACGTTGTTTCTCACGACACACTAAGAAAACAGAGACACAAGAATATTTGGTGGCTGGCTGCCGACATTTTCTTTTCTCCCATTCCCTCTCTTAAACAACATGAGTGTTACTCTTAAATACGTACATAGTATCCCAGCCCATCATGTTTAACTTCTAGTGCTCGCATTATTTCTAGATTTATTTCAGAATTTCCGGCCAGCGATGCGTTTTCAGTAGGAGAAGACGCTCCCGTCGACGACGAGGTGACTACAATGACTTCGTAAATCTCAAGATGATATGCCGACTCAATCTCTCGAAGGTACTTATAAAAATAGGGTCTGCATGCATGCGTTTATAGGAATGAATATATACGCTTACGTATGAGCGTCGTACTGTATTCAAAAAATACATAGACTTAGGCACCGGTGCCATTCACGCCACTAACCGGCCTTCACGTTTGGCCACTAACCAACTAACCCATGCACAGAACTAATCCTTAAGGGCATGTACAATGCTTCTATTTTAGCAATGCCATGTAGGGTAAATAATGAGGTGGAGGAGAGAGAAATTATAAGAAAAGGCTTGTCTTCTCTTATTTAAGAGAAGACAAGAGATGATCTCTTAGCACAATTTGTCTCACCATATTTTTAGGAATAGCTATTTATTTAAAATAAGGCTAAGATATGACCCATTGTAGACATATTTTTTTGTCTTCTTTAAATTGCATGCAAGACTTAAGATAAGACTATCTTATCAACCATTGTACATACCCTAACAATATGCAGGCACAACACCATCTCTTCTAGAATCTCTCTAGGACCCCTATCACCGGCCAAGGGCATGTACAATGGTGCTATCTTAATAATGCCACGTAGGATAAAATATGAGATGGAGGAGACTCATAAAAAAAGACTTGTTTTCTCTTATTTATTTAAGAGAAGACAAGAGATGATCTCTTAGCACAATATGTCTCACCATGTTTTTAGGAATAACTAGTTATTGAAGATAAGGCTAAAAAATAACCCATTATAGATATTTTTTATCATCTCTTAATTACATGCAAGGGTTAAGATAAGATTATCTTATCAACCATTGTACATGCCCTACAAAACTCATGCAAACTAACTACCAGGCCATCCCGCTAGCTAGCAGGGCTGACTTCTTCATGCAGCACCGTCTCACAAGGCCGCCGCTTCACGCGGCCTTCGACATCTCACAAGTCGCATCACACTACCATCTCGAGATCTCACCTTGTATCCCTACTGAAACAAGCTTCGAGGGCCTACCCATGTACGGCAAGCTACTCGTCCACTTAAAACTATATGCAAAATTAAAACTTGCAACTCCCCGCTAATGGAGGAAGAGTTGCTCCGCCGCACCGAGCTTACATGCCATGAAGGCCTCTACTCTCGGAGGAGGGGATGAGGTAGGCCACCAGCGACGGGCGGGCACCCCCGTGGGGGTGGGGGGGGGGGGGGATATCAAGTACTCCCAACCTTGGGGTGCTCCCCATACTCCAACTACAAAAAAAATCAATTTTAAATGTTTCAAAAAAATATGAATGTTTACAAGGAGTGTGACTACAACTCCAAAAAATCTGAGGTCCAAACTCTAAATGTACATTGAGAAACAAAAATATGAAATCTAGCATGAATAGTGTCATAAAACGACAAAAGCAACATTTGACACTATTCACATCTGAATTTATCTTTTTTTTTTCTCAATGTGCATTTTGAGTTTGGACCTGAACTTTTTTGGGAGTGTAGTCACATCCCTTGTGAACATTCACTTTTTTTCAGAATTTTTAAAACATTTAAAAAATTGATGTTTCAGACTTGAAGTATAGAGAGCACCCCAAGAATGGGAGCACCCCCGTGGTGCCCAAGGATGCATTGGTGGCGCTAATGTTGGATGAGCTTCTTCGCCATGTCGTGGTGCCCGAGGATGCATTGGTGGTGTTGATGTTGGATGAGCTTCTCCGCCACGTTGAGCGCGCGCGCCATGAACCCCCCCCCCCCCCCCCCCCCCCCCCCCCCCCCCCCAAAAAAAAGCAACGGAGGTCAAAATGGGGAGTCATAGTGACAACATGATGATAAGCTCGCTCGTGAGCAATTCATGACCCATCGACCATTCGTGTGATCAAACGGCCCAAATCACATTGCACGTGGGAGTTTGGGAGCGAACGGCCGCGCTTGGGGTGTTTGCCTGGCTATCCTCGCATTGAGATTCGCCCACGAATTGGACGGACGACATTGCGTTGCTCCAAGAACAAATCTAGTGTGAACGTTCGTTCATTGTACTTGCGGAGGGAGTAAAAAGTAACGTTGGCGCATGATTTGCTTGGTTGAGACCATGTCCGAGTCAGCTTCCTAGTTTTGTTTTGCATCGGGGTCAGCATCCTAGTTGTTTCCATGTGCTGTCGACGTACTCCAACACGTTTGTGTATATATATACACAACACCTAATAATCCGCGTCGCCCACATCCAATTAATCCCCATCGGCCATCTTCCTCAAAGAAAACCTAGCCTCTGCCGTAGATCCACTAACCTAACCGCCATGTCGGGCAGTGGTTCCAGCTTGCCGCCCGGCTGCCTGCTGCACCGCCGCGTGCGCACTGACTTCGACGACAACGACCAGACAGACCTAATCGCCCTGCAGCCGTTCAAGATCCTGAGATGCGTCAAGAAGGCGGCGCCCGGGTTCCCACCCCAGCTGCAGTCCCACGCCGACGAGACGGTCCGGCGCATGGACATCGGGGTGCACCTCGCCGACGCGCCGCCGGGGATCTCTTGCATGGGCCTACGAGGCGGCAGCCCGCTGACCAACATCGAAGCCGTCGACTGAGGCGTCGTCGTCATCACGACGACCTTCCTCCACGACTTCGGCCACATGCTCTATCTTGTCTACGACACCGTCGATGGGTCACTCCACATGATCCCCGCGCCGGAAAGCCCCTGTTGGAGGTTCACAGGCCTCACCGTTCACATGCTCATCGCACGGCCACGCCATGGCGAGGACTTTGCCCTAGTCCTCGCGGGCAAGTTGGCGGACGACGCCGGTGGTGGAGAGGAGCAAGATGCTTTCCTGCTGTGGCGGCCCGCCTCCTCGTCCTTGCCGCCATGGTCTGAGGTCAAGAAGGCTACATTCCCAAACAAGTCTTCCGTCGACATGCGCGTGTTCCAACCCGACGTGGTGTTTTCGTTCAACGGCATCGGCTACTGGGTGAACCTCCTGCGTGGCGTCACGTACTGCCTCTTGGACACCCTATTCAACAACAACGGTGATGACGACCCTGTGCTGGAGTTTGGCTTCTTTCCATTGCCCCCAGAGTTGCCCGGAGCAGATCACCGACGCAGCAACTCCCGGGTGGCGCATCTGGAAGCCTACCGCACCATGCACATCGTCCAGGACTCCATCATCAAGTTGGTCTCCATCGACGGCTTCCTCGAGCACGTCGACCTCAAGGACCGCACCGTGACGGTGTGGAGATTGTTGGACCCTGACATGGGGTGGGAGAAAGAGTATGAGCTCCGCCTCGAGACCCTCTGGGGACTCGATGGATTGCGCGACCTCCCAAAGGACATAACCCCCATGTACCCTCTTTTGAGTACAGACGATCATGACATAGCCTACATCGCGCTCGGCGAGTGCCGCGAGAGCCGGAGAATATGGAAGTTCATCCCAAAATGTGCACACTATTTGCTCGCGATCAACATGCGGAATAACACCATCTAGGCCTCCACATGTCTTGCGGACTATTTTGGCAGCCTTGACATCAACCACGTCATCTCTTGTGATTTCAGCCGGTATATTTGCGTTGTGGGCCTTGATCTCTATATAATGATGACAGAGACGATGAGACATATGTCCTTGACATCTTTGGACCCCTTTGACTATGACGAAGCAGAGGCTACAAAGATGATGAAGGAGGGGCCAAGGAGCTGGCGAGAGACCTTGAAGGATGAAGATAGATTTCCCCTTCCACTTCCAGCTCATTACTATTTGCAGCCATCTCTGGCAAGATTAGCCCTACAAGTTCTTCCTGACTTGGTTTGAACTTCTGTGAATGATGATCATCATGATCATGATTCAGGTCCATTTATTACCAGGAACTAGAATCATTTTATCCATTCCCCTCAATCTTGTGAGAAATGAATTGGATTTACTTATCCATTCAACTTAATGTTTGAGAAATTTGTATGCTTTAGTAGGTTTTTGCCCCAATTTGTTTTATGTTCTATTCAATGCACAATCTTTGGTAATTTTACTCTCATTCTAGGAATCCAATGATACCTTGTTCCCTAGTTCATACCTCCATTTGAACCTCTAGTGCATGTAGTTTTTTTGTTAGGATTGCTTGTGTGTGATTCAACAAGTATAATGATTTGCAACGGATGCTATGAAGGTATATGTTACATACATAGATGACATTCTCAATCAAGAGTGGCTGCTTTTGATGTAAAAACTGATTGTTGCCATGATTGTCTCGTGCTATTGTATTGGCTTGCTCTGTACATGTTCAGCTCGCTATCGGAATCGACACATTTGCCGAGTATTTTTTGCCAGACAATCAGCGAAGGCTCTCCTAAACCGAGTGCAAGAAAAAAAACACTCGACAAAGCCATGTTTGTGCCAAATGGCAGTCAAAAAACACTTGGCAAATGAAGCACTACATGTCTCTAATCGCCGCGGTTGATGGCGTGTTCTCATTTGTCGAGTGTTTTTAGGCAATATTTGGAAAGCGTTAATCCGTTAGTACGGTTCACCTTTGCCCAAGTGTCAACCAAGTCGCACTCGCTAAATGTTTTTGGTTGTTTATTAATGCATTATAAACTTTGTCGAGTGCCCATCGGAAAATACTTGACAAAGATAAGACACTTGACAAACTATTTGAAAGGACATCCACCTCTAATTAGGGTTTTGGTGTTAATGACAATAGTGAGTAGACCACTAACTACATTTTGAGTAAGCTTTGAGTATATACATCATTGGAAATGGAACATAAAGCTCATCTGCGATCCCCTAAGCTAAAAGGATAAAAGAAGATGGCACACCCATTTTCTACCCATGATTTCTCATTTGTGAGTCATAGGTACACCGTACTATTAAGACGGTATACGCCATGAATCGTGTGTGAAATCAATGAAAACGATAATTTCACTTGTTATTTGACTTTGGGACAAGTTGGACTATCTGTCTAATATCTGGCCATTATTTGACATGGTAACAGAATTGCCTGTAAAGTAAGATAATCGTTGGATATTGCCCAATTAATCTGACTAGTGGGACTATCTGACTAATATCTGGCCATTATCTGACTTGATGATAGTAGCTTCTCTAAAGTCAGATAATCGTTGTATATTGCCTAGATATTCCAACTTTTTCCAGATGCACATCTTGGCAGATGGGAGACATAAATAACCCCTTCTTTCCTACGGGGAAGGGATGACTCCATTACTCTGTTCTCCATTGATTCAAAGCTTCAACCTTCGATTCCTCACACTCTAGCAAATCAATCCACATCATATGAACATCTGATCAACCAATCCATCCAAGAAAACTTGAGTTCATTGACTCCTCGCGAAATCCTAGCAAATCTTGTTACTTTTGGGTTTGTGGGGAACCCTAGACGGTTGGTGTTACCTGGGAGCTTCTAAGTCGTGTGATTGTGACCCGGGTTCGTTTGTGAGGGTTTGGAGCTCGCCCCAAGAGCTACTCCTAGTGGAAGGGAGCCAAAGCATTTGTTGGTTGTGGTTCTCAGAAAAGAAGGTGAGACATTCGTTGTTGTGGGAGCATTCATTGTTTCCCCCTCTCCAACGGAGATTAGCACATCCCCAAGTGTGTGAACTTCATATTACATCATCGTCTCCGCCATTTTTGGTTGTCTCTTTACTCTGGCTTTACTTGTTGTTTCTACTTGCTTGTGTGTTGCCCTGTGTAGCTTACTAGCTTGTTTGTAACACATCGTATAGGGTCGTATCACCTAGTTGCATTTATCTAAAATCAACTAAAAAAGAATTCAATTTGGTAGCCGCCTATTCACCCCCACTAGGCGTAATTATCGGTATCTTTGATCCTTCAATTGGTGTTAGAGCTTGGTTTCTCTTGTTTTTTCATGCTCTGTTGAGTTTTGTTAGGGTTTGTGTCCTCCTCGGAGAGGCGAGGCGGCGGTGGCTCTCTGAAGATGAAATGTGGTTGTCCTCGTCCCGGTGGTGTTTCTAGCATAGTCGGAGGGCGTGTGGAGGTTTTTCTCTGGCGGATCTCGCGGGATTTAGTCGGTGTTTTTCTTCGGTGGATCCACGTGGATCCGAGCAGTGCCCATATGAAATTGGAGGGCCTTCCCGTGCGCTTCTGCCTTAGAACTTGGCGCAATTTTTACTCTTAATTACAGCGCAGTTGGTGGTATGTTGTCCAGCCAAAAGCCTTCACACCACCACACATATCACGGAACACTATGCTAAAAAAACATGTCATGGCCTGGCCACTCGCTGGCTCTGTATCACCCCCAATCCGCCACCGCCACCCCCGACAATCCTCGTGTAGCCGACCCTGCCGCTGCACGAGCGTGACACCATCTTCACCTGCAGAGTCAGGTTCGTCCGCTTCCGCTGGAGCACGCGCCCACTGCATGGAGGAAGAAAAATCATGGTTGGGTGCTGGCGGCGCCACCGCTGTTGACACCATGGTCTGATGGCGGTTGCGCAAACTCAGGTGAAGCTAGACGCTCGCCATGTTTCACACCTCCGTCTCTATGGTTTGCTTGCCTTCTACTCCCTCCGTTTTTAAATATAAGTCTTTTTATAAAGATTTCAATGTAGACTAGATACGGATGTATATAGATGGATTTTAGAGTGAGATTCACCCATGTTCCTCTATACGTAGTCATATGAAATATGGAAATCTTCTAAAAAGAGTTATATTTAGGAACGGAGGGAGTAGAACATATAGGTACTCCCTCCGTTTGCATGCTAATGTTTGATACTTTTCCTAAAAGGAGGACTTTTCATGCTGCTACATTCTCTGTCATTAGTCTCAGATGAGATACTATCACAACTAGTTGGAGGAGAAGATGGTGTGATGAGAAAGAATGAACTGGACTGACAAACGAGCATGAGTACCTTCTTCCTTGGCATCGACGATGACCATAAGAAAGAGATGAAGTGTACAAATATACTGATTCCTTAATTGATAGTGTTATTTTCCCATCATGCTACAACCCAAATTTTAATGCCTCCCCTTTTAATATTTCATCTGATTGGTCTGATATATTTCATAAAACTACTGTTTTTGGGTCTGTAGGTATCCCGATCTGTAAGAAGATTAATTTTTTGTGAACTGACAATATTGTCGCAAGAACTGTAATTAAAAGGGATGATTACCAATGAGAGGAGTTGAAGACGTTGGCACTTGGCACCTTCGCTCCACTTCACAGTATTTGTCTCGTGTTCATTTTGTTTCTGTTCAAATCATTTGTTTCTACAATTTTTCCTTGATAATTATTCCAGTTTTAATGAACCAGCCTCCAAAATAGAGAATTCTGAAGAAACTATTTTTTATGCTTGTCATATTATGAGCTTGTTCTTCCTTGTCTTAGAGAAGTGCAACAAAAGCAGATGGAGAAGAAATTAGAGGCTACTATACGAGTTATGGTAGGACACGGCTGAATTGGTGTTCCTATAAATGTTCAGCTGGTTTTGTTTACAGGAGTTTCGATGGTCGGAAATGAAGTTGGAACAAATTAACCATGATCCTGATGAACGTGTCTACTGTTAGGATATTATCATATTAACTTCATTCACATATGTAACTGTAGCAAGTAGCAAGTATCAGATCCTGTTTCATTCCTCTACTGCAGTAGCAACAAGCGTTAAACATCTATACTTGATTTTCATCGAAGCTGTAAGCATTGTCTCTATGACTTGTGCTTTATGGGCCGCCCGGAGGTTCGGGAAGTTGAGATCCCTAAAGGAGAAGAGGTGGAGAGTATGCAATATTACGATTTGGGCTCCTAGTCCTAATATTGCATACTCTCTAAGCCTAATATTGCATACTCTCCGCCTCTTCTCCGGGAATGTCAACTTCCCTAAGGTCCGGTCAGCAGATAAGGCACAAGTCATAGAGAAAATGCTTACGGCTTCGATGAAAATGAAATGTAGAGATTCTACACTCGTTGCGGTAGAGGAATGAAACGGGACCAGATACTTGCTACAGTTACATATATGAATCAAGTAATTATATGGAAATACCGTGACCAGCACACACGTTCATCAGGATCACGGTTAATCTGTTCCAACTTCATTTTCGTCAAAATCAGATGAACATTTAATATGAACATCAATTCCCCGAGGTCCACGAACACCATATTTTGTATATTAGCCTCTAATTTCTTCTGCTCCATCTTCTCCTGTTGCAGATCTCTAAGCCAAGGAAGCAAGAAGCTCACAATATGGCAAGCATAAAGAATTTGATTTCCTTCAGATATCTCTTTTTTGGAGGCAGGTTCATGGAGAATGGAATAAATCATTAAGGGAACACTGGAGAAGAGAACTATTTGAACAGTAGCAAAAGGAAAATTCGACCGCTCTTGCATTCATGTTGGAATGCTTGTAAACAAGGTTTTGCGAGCCTCCAGTTTATGTGCATGTGCAGGTGCTAACAACTGGCCCATATTTACTAGCGCCAATTTGATAGTAGTGAGCTTTACAGAGCCACAATTTTGTTCTAGCAGCATGTTTAGGGGAAACCACACTCGCCTTATTTGGTCCAAAAACGTGCAAATGTACACAGCCGCTGGGTGCAGGAACTAGACATGACCAAAATTCAAAGATAAGGAAAATTTAACAACACTCTGAGCATGGTGGTTTAAGGCCCCTTTTTCGTGGATGACATCAATATCTTCAAAATCTTTCATACGCTCCTTGATCTCTAGCATAACCGATCTGTATGAGCATCTGCTATTTGTGGTGATGTTTCTGAACTACAGTGTGCCAATCTGACAAGGCCTTATATGCCAGATGTAAATGACACACTACGACCAATCAGACATTCCCAAACCAATTAAGTCGGAATACAACAATCATTACATCTTTTTTGTTTACAGAGGCCCAAGAAAGACACATTGAAACTGAGAGAGTATCTATATGTTTTTATTTTCGCCAAATTCACAACTAGATGTGTTTTTACCTTTTGTTTTGTCTAGGTACGAAAGGAGGGGCGGCAAAAACTGATTCAGCTTCTGAAAATAGAGTGGACAATGGCCATACCTGATTCAGCTTGCGCACTGCTGCAAAAACTTTGCCGCAACCGTGTCGATGTTTATCTGGCTATTAATTCGAAAGAAATAGAGCTGAGGATTCTTAACTCTGCCTTTTAATAGAAGAAATACTTCCTGATGCGACACTTTTACAACCATATGTCTGCTTGAGATCTGTTTCCCAACTGTTACAGCTGCAACCGTTGACTAATAAGCACTGCTCCTGACCATGCAGTTGTTATTTCCAAGTAAAAGCTTTACGAAAACTGATGGACTGTTTGTAGCTGCACGAAAAAACACAGTTCAGCGACCGATGCAAACATGCAATTCAAATACTCTAGAAGATGTACTGCTATGGTAAAAACAACCAGTCCTTACCTAGATACAGCATTCAGTGGCCACTTATGGCGGAGTGCGCAACCTGGAGATCTTAAGAGAACTATCAGCACTGAGCTCAGCTAAGAAGACAGCACTTAGATCTGGAAACTGAATAAGCTAAGCTCAGTAACGAGATCTTCTTGGGTCTTCAGTTTTAATATTACTCACAGAATAAGGGCTGTTTTTTTTTTCAAACAGAATAAGGGCGATTCCAGTGGCTCTCAACACACACAAACTTTCTTAAAAAAAATGTCAGTCATTTAAAATAAAGTTACAGCACTAGGAACAAAAATCACTTTGCCTAATCTGGCAGTATAATGGTACAGACTCCATTTACCAAGTCAAACTACTACCTAAAAGTGCTGTCAAATGGGATCATGGTGGTAACATAATCAAGTGTGTTATGAACGAATTGTCAGAATTGATTTACTGCAGTAAGTTTTGTCCCCAGAAGCACTGGGCTACATGTGTGAACAAATAATGTAAAAGACAGACAGTTTAGCACATCCAAAAATACTCTGTTTAGACCGAATCCTGATTTTGGTCCTCGAAGTCTATCGCCACCATGGTCTTGTGTCATGGAGAGTACATATATAAGGATAATTGCATCAATGCACAACAATGTGTTCTAGAACAACGCATTTTCACTGGCTCCTTGTTTATCAATGGGAGCCAAAGGGGGAACAACGCCCTGAAATGCCCAGGAAATAACCCTGCTAGACCATCAAAACTTATCATCAGGGTTTGCCTTTCATGTTCAGCAGAGAAGAAACAAAAGCACAAGTAATGAGAGAAAAAACTTACAGATATTCATGCCGCAGTATACTGCATTTAGCAGATGGGAAGGTTAAAACAAACTGCCTGTCCTTCTCGCACTAGCCACAAAAATGTACTGGTTCTATCAGAACTACCAAAAATGATGCATGTATCACGATGCAAGTCGCCCAAAAAAAATTCCCCAGAATACCAGAGCTCCAAACCACTTGTTTGACACAAATCTGTGGACTAGAGATGAAACACAATGAGTTTAAGCACTTCATAAGCAGTCTAACAAACCAATGAACACACCATCTGTTTTAAATCTCCATGATCTCGATGTAAAGAAACATACTTCCTGTTGCAGTCTGCGCGGTCAGACAAGTCGACGGTTGAAATCTGCCACGCCAACTGTGCAGCTGCGGCTGACAGAAGAGGGTAGTAGGGCCATGCTATCGAACATGATTAAAGTAAGCAGTCAATATATATTATTTAGAGAGTTTTTACGGTGCATCATACTACCGCTGGTGGTGGGTAGTATTAGTTTAATCCAACGGTAGATGTAAAAAGTATTTTAGTCAATTCTCATTAATTTGCAATTTTCTTTCAAATCAATGGGCGTCTTCCTCCCCGTAGTCATCGCGCACAGCCGGGACCATTCCTGTCCATCTTCCTCACCACATCACCACGCAGGTCACCTGCTTCCCAATTCCTCGCCTCGGCTGTCGCCAGTCACTCGCCCCCAGCGTCACTCGACCCAGTACAGGCGCGGACGTAGCGGCGCCCAAGCCCCTCGCAGTCTGCTGCGCTGCTCTTCACCATGGCTTCAATTTTTGGTACACGAAGTCTGAACAAATCCAGCCTCAGCTAGCCCAGCGCCCCAACCACAACTCATGCGTCCATGGCCGGTTGTGCTTCAATTGTTGGGACACGGAGGCCAAACTAATCAGGCCATATTTTCTTCAGCTGGGACCAGGTGAATCGCTCAGATTTATACAGGCTTGACCTCGTCGGCGTTATTGTTGTGATGGCCTGCGGCACGGCGGGCCAAGAGGGCTGCTTTGTCTTGTTGATGGGCTACCCTCTTGCCGCCCAGCTCTGCTCCTCTGCTAGCCGCGGACCTTTTCTCTAATCTGCTAGTCACCGGATGGCTTAAAGATCACCAATCCTGTCGACGTTCCTGCAGGATTACCGTCTCGATGAAATTGAACTTTTCCAATTTTACCCTTTTTGCAAGGAATACTACACATCTAATCTAGTAGTATGAATGAATATTAACCTTTAGATCCGCAAAATTGGATGGTCAATATTTATCTGATATACCGTAAAAGGTCTCTTCTTTTTTCCATGTATCCGAATTGTGATTCAAACTCATGAGCGCCAACTCTTCTTTTTCGACCCTCCCCTGCCGCCGCTGCAGGAAAGTTAGTTTTTCTTTCTTTTCTTTTTCTTTTTCTTTTTTTGGTACAGGAAAGTTGATCATGTGGCTAGCTCCGATTTGATGGATGTCACAAGTGACAATAAGCAACGTTCGTTCGATAGTGGTATTCCGCTCCTTCCACATACACCGCACCATAAGCATGAAATAGGGGCCGCCATTTCATATACTTGTTCTGCTACCTCAAAATTTGGAACTAAGTAGTAACAACAATCAACTACAGGGGTTAAGAGCAAATAAGCACGGATATAATCATACTCAACGTGTTGACTCTGCAAAGAAAATTATTTAGACACATATTTAGATCATCTTTAGACTAGGTGCGTTTTTCTTTGTGCAACCTTTTCATATTGAACAAGACGGCTACTTGAGTGGAACATGCCTCTGCTTTCATAACCTTTACCGACAAAGGAGCCAAACTTAGATATCACAAATTTATTCGACTCAAATTTCAGAACCATTGTTCGAAAACGTGCACCTTCTCTCTCACAACTTACTAGGATTTTGTCCATGTAGTAGAACCCCGGTCGCAGGAAGACTCGTGCCTATTGCCAGAGTCTTGGTTCCACACACGGTGTAGCAGTGCAGCGCAGTCGTGCAGAGATGTGTTGCCAAGAATCCTTATCGTCGCCTCCGTGCAGGTTCTTGGCATGACAAACAAGCCAAGACACCGCTTCTCGTCTCGTTGGTTACTACTACAGGCCGAGACAAGACTGACCCGTCATCACTCCCTATTTACTAGTAACAGTGATGAGTCTCTGATGGCTAACCTAGGCAGCTGAAACTGACCGGCTAAGTTTAGACTGGTTAGTGATATTGCGTCATCACCGCTTGAGTAGCTGGTCTTTGGCGCTTGTTCCAAATTTACCAGCCTCACGCATGGAGAACAAAATTGAAACAGACAAGTACACACACATTTCATGCTTCATCGATCACCACTTGAGCGTTGCGATTACGAGGGTGCTAGTTCGGTTACCAGGCCGTGGGTTCCCAATGGTCGACCCACGTGTGATTACGAGGGAGCTAGAGACGAATGTGCATCTTCTCCTTCCTGAACGGGTAGTCCATTCCATCAAGGATCGGGATCTTCTCTGAAGAGTAGAAGTTCACAACGAAAGACATACTGTTAGGACCAAGAGTATATCCACCAAGGGGGGATTCAAAATTTTCTTTTAAACGTTTTGAACTGATCCCAAACACAACAACAGAAATCAATCAAGCACACTATTGAGGAACAAGACCTTCGATGTAGGATGCAATAATGGTTTGAGTATAGGATACAGCAGGCTTGATGATAATGATGGTAATGCAATATGCCAACAGATATAATATCATGACAGAGAGCTAGAAATGAATTGCGATAGGTAACTTCTAGAAATAGCTACACTAAAGTAAACTAGTAAAACGCCCGTGCGTTGCCACGGGCTTCTTAAAATTTATACCATGATAAATCAAACATTTTTTATGGCAATTTGTGTTTGTGGGGGATGGCAAGCATGACACATCCGCTTTAGTTCATTTTATTCAGAAAATTTCCGTGCTCGTAAACTAAAAGTGCCATCCTCATGCCAACTAATTGTCATAAAAAACATTCGGTTTGCCATGTTTAAAAATCCGACGTTATTTTCTCCAGGCCTGCTTTGGCTAAATCGACGAAGGCTTAGCTTATTATGTTTCGGGCGTTTAGCTAGCTTAGAGAATAAAGAAATCTATCTCTAAAGGGGATTTTTAGCATTAACGCATTTCAATGGTTCAACATCTCTAGTATGCGACATATTCTTTTAGGAACCTAAGCCCCAGTCCTCTTTTCTGTTTTATGCAGCCACCATTTCAATCTTTTTCAGTTCCCAACATTTACTGTACGATTATAGATACAATAATAGTTTGAAGTATCGAGAAAGTAAAGAGGGACATTCCCCTGCCCCAAAATAAGAAACCATCCATCACTCGAATTATTTATCCAGTTATTTTTGCATTGGTGTTGGTGCTTTGATTGATTTCTACAATTTTTTTTAGCTGGGATTGATTTTCTATATTGACCGTGAATAGGTTCACTATACAGAAGCATGAATGATTACTGATGGAAAAGACGGAAAGATACAAAAGATGAAAGATATGCAACAGTGAATGAATTATCAGATAAACTATCGTCATAGAGCACGAATGTAAACTGCCGAAAGTAATGCAGTGAAGTAAAATGAACCAGTGGTGCTCAATGGTGACAGAGAGATTTGACAGACCAGTTCACCCTTCTGCCAAAGGGCTACGTCTGGTTGGAGGGGCTGTGACTTAATATGGAAGATCAACTCTCTTCACCCTATTCTCCTTCAACTCGAAGCTGATTAGACTCCAGTTGATTTCACTCGTGGTAGATACTTGTCGGTGATCTCCAAACCTTCGGTCGACCTTCGCAAACCACAATCACTCTTGGTTGCTGAAGATCTAGCTCGGTGAAGACAACAACTCTTCAACACTTGAGCCGAAACTTATCCATCTAGAGAGTGCGCAACTCTTAAGAGTAATAGGTACAAGAACTCTAACTCAGAACTACTGTGATTCTAAACCACTGTCCAAGTTTGGGCTCTTGATTTTTCTCCCGGTGGATCTTAAACTCAAATCACTCGGAGAGGGGGTGCTCAAATCAATCTTCTCTGAAATCTTAAGCGGAGCAGCCACTAGACAAAGCTGGCGTGGGGTGGCTATTTATAGCCGTAGCCTTACCTGATGGGAAATGACCAAATTGGACATGTGGAGCAGCCAATGGCCGAACAACACGAGTCCAATGGTCGGAAATTGAGCACAATGGTAACATTACTTGTAGAGCAAGTAATGCAAACTCCTCAGTTCGAAAGATATCTCCTACAACACGAAGAACAACGTCTACTGCTGACAGGTAATCATCCAAAGCATAAAGAGATTTCTCTCGCAACTTGCATAGGTTTTGGGCTAAGCATCACATCGGATCTAAGCTTCAAGAACCTATACCCCTCTTAATAGTACGGAGGTCCTATGACTCAATTGAACGAAAGAAGAACAACGAAATGAATACTACATCTTCACTTTTTCTTCGACTTCCATTTGTTGCAGTCAATTTCTTCGGACATCAATATCGAACCAAATGCTTCACTTCGGCATTAAACTTTAGAGGGGATAATTCCTTCACAACAATCTTCTCGTCTACATGACTTCATTAGATGTAGCTCGTTCTTCTGTACAACGTAGATATACCTCGGTGAAGTTCCTCGAACTTGGCACCGGAGACAGCATTCTCTTCGGTTCTGTATGGACTATTTCTCTTTGTATGCACTAGCAAAGAAATCAGTCCATACCTGGAGGAGAATCGGATGGCCATAACGCCTTCGCCATACTCCTCATCGCCTTCTGAGCTCGCTCGTGCACCTTAGATAATTCTTGCAGCAAGTCGCCTTGAAATCCGAACACTTCTCCTTCAGGCCGCCCAGCCAATAAGCCTACAGGAACAATCTCGTAAAACAACAATTTCCATCAAGGGACCATATGAAAGACAGGTTAAAAGGACATACTAAATATGCTGCCTTTCAGCTTTCTGTTTTCCTTCAAGGCATCCGACAGTTGGGCTCTTACGTCCTTCAGTTCCTCGGCTTGCTGGATGTTGGTATCCTGTAGTTTGTTTTTCTCATTAATGGTCCGTGTCAACACATGTTGACCAGCGGCTTCTTACCCTTCGGCATGTTCTTTGGCCGCCTTAGCAGCCTTTAGCCTCTCCTCCAACTGATTTACCGACCCTGCCGCTATTAAACAATGCATATTAAAAAATCATTGTTGCCACAGAATCGTACTTTCCGGAAATGGTTGTACTTACCATTCGATGCCTTCTGGGATTTCTTTAAATCTTCCAGTTCGGCGGTGGCAACAGCTAGCTTGGTCCGACATTCTTCAAGCTCCTGAGACAACGTGTTGTTCTTCTCCATGAGTACCTGATTATACAACGATCCTTAAATCAGTTGCGACAACTGCTTCAAGTCTCGGGGGGCTACTAGCACATGATTATTGAATCTACACAAAGCCTTTACCCGCATATCCTTTGAAAGATGGTGTGTAGCTCCGGCAAGTCCACCCCGAGCAGCCCGGATATATGCATCCGCAGAGCTGAGGGCGTTGAACGCCTCTTCGGTGAAACTTGGATCACGCATGGCCTCTTTCCGCCGCCGATGGACCATCGCGCTCTCCACTTCAGAATTGGTGATAGATACATTATCCAAATCCTCATGGAGGTGACAATCCGGCGTGGCGCCCGTACCAACCCTAGTCCTTGTGGCAGGGTCCGGGGCCGGATTGGCCGACGCATGGCCGGCGAGACCTCCGGATACAGTCCGATGTACGCTCTTCCTGAAATATAGCACATCGGAGCACGTCACAATCCAGCCTATTCACTGAGTGCAGGTTGAAAATTATACCTCTTCGGTGAATGAGGAGGCTCGGTAGTATCACCGCCCGCCTTTCTTTTCAAAGACTCGCCCTGCGCGAGCGTCGCCTTCTTGGACCTTTGATATGGTTTGGTGGGACGAGCACCGCCCCTTCGAAGCATGAGATAGTGCGGTGGGTGAGGCGCAACGGGAAAGCTCTTGTTGAAGAGATGTCTCCTGGGCACTTACGTGGGAGGAGGGGAGAAGGCCGGGATAATCGGCTGTGATGGCTACTTCTGTGCCATTGTAGCTAGCCTGATAAAAGACCCCCTCCTGAAGCTCTATAAATATATCCAGATCCTCTTTGAACCCGGGATCCAGGTCTCGAATATAGTCCTCCGGCTGCGGAGCGGGGCTATAGATCCCCGCGACGACCTTTCTCCATTCCTGTTAGAAATAGTCGGATTAAGTTCAACTAAGCACGACTCAGGAAGAGGATTGAGTAAGGCTAATGACTGAAAGCTCACCCAATTAGCAGGGTTGTACATGGAAAGACCTTCTCGGCATTTAAGGCGAGTAAAATCTTCCTTCCCCCTTTGTAAAGATCAGCCGCCAAGGTGGCAAAGTTGTCCGGACCCTTGCGCCCACAGTGTGATGCGTCATCTTCCCCGTTGTAATGCCACATGTGGAGTCCTCTGGATTGGAGTGGCTGAACGACTCGCGTTATAGAAATCGCCATTACCTCAATTATAGATAGTCCGGAGTGGGCGAGTATTTTTATCTTGATCATTAACTTCTTAATCTCCGCACTGTCTTCCTCCTCGAGGCTTCGGGGACGCCAGCTGGTGCGCTTCTTTAACGGAGCACTGGAAAAATCAGGAAGGCCTCGTCGGATTGGGTCTGGGAGAACAACTTCTTCAATATAAAACCATTCTGAGGGCCACTCTTCGGATGCCTTCTTCGGAGTGCTGGACAGGTATCCTGTGCCGGCTACACACCATACTTCGGCACCGCCCACCTCGAATATGGATCCATTTTGGGAGCGGGGGACGAGGCAGAAAAGTTTCCTCCATAACTCAAAATGGGCCTCGCAGCCTAAGAACAGCTCGCAAAGAGCGACGAAGCCCGCGATGTGCAGAATGGAGCCCGGCGTGAGATTGTGCAGTTGGAGGCCATAATACTCCAGGAGACCTCGGAGGAAAGGGTGGATTGGAAATCCAATGCCTCTTAACAGGAAGGAAACGAAGCACACACGCTCCCCTTTAGTAGGATTGGGGAAATTTTCCGCCAGGGCTTTGCCATTGATGGAAGTTAATCCCGCCCGAACGGGGACTAGATCCGCGGGAGGGAGATATCCCTGCGCCTGAAGCTTGGTCAGCTGGGCGTGGGATACCAAGCAGCTCTCCCAATCGCCTTTTTGAGGGCCACGAGGGCGTGACGAAGAACTGGGAGTGCCAGCCATGTTTGCGCGGTTTCCTATGGCAAGCTCTAAGGGTTTTCGCTTGGTGTGGAATGGCATATGAGATCCAATCTCTTTAAATAGACGCATTCCCTACAAAGTCAGGGTGTTATCTGTAAAAACACTTGGACCCCTCGTATTCCTTTGACACGTGGAAGCCGAGGCGACGGTGGCGCAGAAGCCGAATGGTATGATGTTTAATGTAAAGCCAAAGCTGCCCGAAGTACCATGGAGGGCCCACCTTACAAAGCCGAAGATATAAAGCCGGATACTGCCTCGTCATTGAGAAGTCGAATACAGTTCTTTTGTTCAATTGCTTTGGAGTATTCGGAGGAGGAACCCGCCTTGCAATGCCGAAGACAATCTGCGCGCCGGACACGTCATCATTGAAGCCTGGTTCGGGGGCTACTGAGGGAGTCCTGGATTAGGGGGTCCCCATGCATCCGGGCTGTGTGGCATGGGCCGGACTAATGGGCCGTGAAGATACAAGATTGAAGGCCTTCCCCCGTGTCCGGATGGGACTCTCCTTTGTGTGGATGGCAAGCCTGGCGTTCGGATATGAAACTTCCTTTCTCTGTAAACCGACTCTTTGCAACCCTAGCCCCCTCCGGTGTCTATATAAACCGAAGGGTTCAGTCCGTAGCTAGAGATCATCAGAATTCATACAGGCTAGACATCTAGGGTTTAGCTATTACGATCTTGAGGTAGATCAACTTTTGTAACCCCTATACTCATCAAAGTCAATCAAGAAGGAACTAGGGTATTACGTCCATTAAGAGGGCCCGAACCTGGGTAAACATCGTGTCCCCTGCCTCCTGTTACCTTCGATCCTCAGACGCACAGTTCAGGACCCCCTACCCGAGATCGGCCGGTTTGGCCACCGACACCCACTCGCCGCTGTCGACCGCGTCTACGCATAATATCGTCCCCTTCCCCCAGCGGCGGGATCAGGCCGGATCTGTGACCAACGATGTGGCCACCGTCGTTCTATGCTTGTTAAGAGAGCAACCCAAGCAAGCAGGCTTGTAGCTTAGGCTCCTGCTACTGTATATATAGTGGAGCGGTTTTCTTTTTCTCTCCATATCAACCATTTTATATTGCGTACGTGTCATTGAAGAGTGAAATGATGGTTGCTTTGTTCGACTAACTTACTGTGTGATTTGACTACTCCTGAGTGGCCCCTACACGTACTCCCCCTACGTGTATGACCGTTCCTGTGTCTCACTTGTACTTATCTCTATTTTCTTGCATGACACGTAGACAAAATGCGCATAGAGGAATTTTGTTACTGCATGTTGTTATGTAGTACTACTAGTACCTACTCCCTCCTTCCGGTTCAGTACTAGTACTCCCTCCGTCCTGGCTTATTGGTCCCCTTTGTACTCAATTCATGGGCTCATTTTCCTCAAGAAATTGTCTTTACCAATGTATTAATATCGGGAATGCATGCGTGAACAATGAATGATTAAACCTTGCATGCAACGTTTTGACAAAGCATTGACTTATGAACATGTGAATGTGAGGAACTACAACCTCGTGCATGCATGCAACAGTCACACGTGCACATGGACGCAAAAACGGGCGCGACGCCCTAATGCATGCATGTCCGAGCACACGACAGAACACACACGGTCATGCTCAAGTGCTCAACCTACACGTGCATGCACACACATACTCAGCCAGGGTGAGCTTGTGACCGTATAAACACCGGAAAATGATATATTGACCGCAATGAGCATACTATGAAGTCCACTAACCGTATTTTTACAAATATCCAATGACAGACAGTGTATTTATCTCGTTTCAAATTAAGCCATATTAACCGGAAAGGAGGCAGTATAGACTAGCACTACTTTGTTGTGTCCCGTCAACTTGCCGAACGAGGAGAAGCTTGCAGGACGGGAGAAGCTTGCGTGCGGTGGCTTGCAGGACAAGGAGAAACTTTTGACTAATGCAAGCTCTCCCTCACTCAGGCGGTCGACGTGCAACAGTTAATTTGGTGACAGATTGCTAGAAGCATACACTGTACTAGTACCATTATTGTTTGACTTCCCAAAGAGGCGAACAACCAAGCGCAAAGTTTACTACTCCGAGTACTAGTATTACGTAGTACTACTAGTACTACTATACAGGTATGTACTACTAGGAACCACATGATGGAGCGTCTGCACTCTTATTTTATTTTAATATGTGATAAAGCAATCTTCAACACATTTGGTTCTCTTCGAGGGTTCTCGCATGTGATAATGAAAGTTGATTGCATGGACACCCGCTGCAATTCTCGCTTAATTCTGGCTCCTATCCTATTAGAAATAGGAGTGCTCGGTAATATTTTCTTTTTTTTGTTATTCAGCATGTAAACAGGCCAGCAAACCTTGAGGCGCATCTTTGTGCGAACCATGCTTGATGCACTTTAAATGTGACCGAGAGCTGGCTTGATGAAACACCTCGCTTCCTTCTTCTTTTTTTGCGGGGTACCTCGCTTCCTAGTGACCAATTTCTTGGCTGATCGTCCTAAGAATACTTATATATGAATAAAGCTCTCTCATTTACCCGCAAAAAAGATTAAGCCATATTAACCGGAAAGGAGGGAGTATGGACTAGCACTACTTTTTGGTGTGTCCCGTCAACTCGCACAACGAGGAGAAGCTTGCAGGACAAGGTGAAGCTCGCTTACGCCCTTTCCGTCTACCTCAAGCCTGGTGGCTCGCAGGACGAGGAGAAGCTTTTGACTAATGCAACCTACCCTCACCCAGGCGATGGACATGCAACAATTCATTCGGTGTCAGATTGCGAGAGGCATACACTGTAGTACCATCATTATTCGACTTCCCAAAGAGGCGAAGAGCCAAGCGCAAGGTTTAGTAGTACGAGTACTACTACTACTAGTATACAGGTACTAAGGTACTAGGAACTGCATGGTGGAGCGTCTGTACTCTTATTTTAATTTAATCTCTGATAAAGTACATATTTATTCGGGTGAAGTGCGGAAAATGACAGGCCAATAGTACTATTAAAAACATCAAACATGTAATGATGATATCGATCAACCATGCTCGAACATATCTTAGCCTCTGTGCGAGCCCGTCTGTGTGTTCTCGCTCCTCGTCTCTCTCAAGGAACGGCGGGTTGGCCATTTTGCCGTCAATTGAGATCGGTTTGCTCACACTGTAGTCCCACATGTCAGTGATATGCCAAGAGGAAGTGTGTTGACCGACTGGCCATACGCGTACTTGCTTTTGCACCTTCATACTACTCCCTCCGTCACAGTTTACAAGGCGCTCTTCATTCTCATGCATTTCTCGCCATGCATTTCCACCACGAGAGAGATTTTAGACGCGTTCGTTTTAAAGCTCAATTAATTAGGGCGTGGTAACCACAATCAAGTCCACAATTTTCTCTCGATGTAGGTGTGTACGCGGAGTGGATTAAGTGCATGCATGTATGTACACATTATTTCCTCTAGTAATAGACGTCGTGCTATAACTAGCAATGCTATTTTTAGGCCGATCGCTAGTCGCCTTGGTCCCAGAGATTGTTGAAGCACGCTCTATAAACAGTGACGGAGGGAGTAGTATGAGCGGATTCAAAGAAGAGCGTATTAATGGTTGCTTCTTCCGAACAACTTACAGTGGGAAAGGTGGGGCCTATGATTTGACTACTCATTACTCACTATTAGTGCGGCGCAACGACCAGGCTGAGTCTCCCATGTGGTTGTGCACTACTCCCTCCGTTCTTAAATATTTGTATTTCTAGAGATTTCAACGGATGACTACATACGAAGCAAAATGAGTGAATCTACACTCTAAAATATGTCTATATACATCTGTATGTGGTACTCCCTCCGCCTAGGTGTATTAAGTTGTCTTAGGTTGTGCATCGCGACCAAGGCGGAGGGGAAAACAAGAGAACTTAATGTTTTTTGCTAGTTAATAGCATTGCATGCAATGAATTAACCACTGCATGTCATGTTTGAAAGTCTCATGCCACTGAAACCATGCACGACCCACATCTCTTATTGGTTGATATGTCATGAAACAAGAAACGAGGAGGGAGTTAATGTACCGTGCCTAAGTGTTTTGGGATTATTTGGTTTTCAGAAGATGACTTACACACCTAGACGGAGGGAGTAGTCCATTTGAAATTTCTAAAAAGACAAATATTTAGGAATGGAGGGAGTATAATTTTGTGCATGGCACATGGACCCGGATGCTGAAGAAGCTTCTGGCAATGCTATCAAGCTTCCAACATTTGTTTACATAATTGACATAGTACACAAATAAATTTCTAGCGACATGAAATTGTACAATGCTCTGAGCTTTCCGCTTTTTTTTTCGTGTGTCTTGCCATCCATGCTCTTTCAGAAAAAATAAAAAACTAACTTCCTTGTTAATGCATCTCAATGATTAGCAGATCAGAGCTAATATTTACATCACAACTGAAGACAAAGTTGTGAGAAGGTGTTAAATTAAAATTGATCCATGCTTTCATTGGCAGCAACTTCCCCCAGCTTTGTCTAAATCAACAAGGCACGTTGGGAAAAAAGTAGCTGTCAGGAGCATGCAATATTTCAATCATTTTGTGCAGTTCCACTAAAATAGAGTTGAGCGTCCCTGTTCCAAAGATATTAAGTATGATTACAATAATAGAGGACTATTGATGAAACAATAAACACACAAATAGAAGCCAATCATCTTTGCAGTCTCTCTTAAGACTAACTAGTTGGAGAAGATTAAGCAAATAGTTTGAGAAGATTAGGCTCGGAGTAGGATGAGGAGGATAGAGCAAAACCAATCTCCCTTTGTGCAGTCGCACTGAAATGTAGAGATGTTTCCCATGTGACATTTTAGTAGAACTGCACAAAATACTCTTAAGAAAAAAGTGATTTGTGCAGTTCACCAAAAGGTCGCAAATAGCAATGAGCTGAAATGGACAACCCTATTTGCAAAAAAAGAGGTAGAAAGGAAACAATTACTGGCCAATAACAGTTGATGACACATACAATGACAAAAAAGAAGCATATTCCTTTTCCTAAGGGAAGATAACAACACGGTTGTGTTTATCTAAAACGGTGTGAGGACGAGATTGCAATATGGAAAGTACGCCGGAAGAGCTACGTTTTGGGCAAAGAACTAGGGAAGATCCACATGCAAGATTTTCCACATGCAACGACGTGGGAAGATGGGCACTGGAGCAAGGCTGGAGGGGATACCTGGGGGTCGTCGAGATGTAACTAGGAGGGCGGCGGCAGCCGGGATCTGCCCATACTGCAGCAGCGAGCGAGTGGCGTAGGCCCTACCGCACCGGAGCTTGGTCAGAGAGAACGTCGGGTATCGTAGATCGAGACGTGCTGCCTCGGTGCCGTCGAACGGAGAAACGATGCACATCCTCCCTTTCCGCCGGCGAACGGGATGCGGCCGGATCAGTGACCAACGGTGAGAGAGAGAGAGGCCACCGCTGCCTTGTGTGAGATACTTTGAAGAGAGACAAACACCAGCATGCAAGCTCCATTGTATATAGTGGAGCGGACTACCTTTTTCTCCATAAAAATTGTTTTATATTCTATGTACGTGCCATTGAGTGATATAACTTTATTTAAAAATAATGCGCCAATGCATCAAGTCGAACTTTGTTTCGTGCACGCATGGCACACGACCTCCGTAGGTAAACAACCTCTACACGCGCTCAAATTAGCATGTGGGCTGCCATTTCATACAGAAATGAGCTCCACCATGTACCCGCGCGGGTGTGGGTTGGCACGAAGCGTGAGTACGTGCACCTATTCTCTTCATGTATGTACACCACCCACGTGGGTTTGTGTGAGAGAGATACAAACGTAGAGAGATATAGTGTGTGGGTTCATGAGTGTTTATTTGGGGGCGGCGGGGGGGGGGGGGGGCGTAACCGCGTGAGAGATAGACAGGGAATATGTGTCGATGATATTTCAATAAAAAATGTAACATATGCAATGTGTGTGAAACAGAGGCCTGGATATATATCATATATAGAGGGGGCGATCCACGAGAAGAGAGTGGAGGTATCATCGGTGCGAGGTATCCATAGAATCGAAGAGAGGGATGATGTGTGTGTGTGTGCGTGATCGATAAAGATTGCCATCGAATTTGTGTGTGCCCACGTCAAAGATATAGGGTGGCTGGCCTATTGGAACGTGAGAGGGGACATGTGCAGTTTGTCTCTGTGGCATGGATACCTACCTACAACGCTCGACTATCGATGTGTGTGTGGGGGTGGGGGGTGGGGGGCAGAGACCTAACTATAGAGGTACAATGGCTGGTATCACTAAAAAATACACTTCCGTGATGATACATGTTTTTCATAGTAGGTCACGTTTTCTGTCATGCATGTACATCCATGACGATTTTATGACAGAATCAAGATAGTCATACCTGTGCTGTCGTAGAATTGTTCCATGACAATACCAAAATTATCATCACGGAAGTGTCCACTTCCATGATGATAAATGACACGTCATAGAAGTGTTTTCGTCAAGGGTAACCGACACATGGCATCCACCATAACGGGTCGCCGATCGGGTTCCGGTTTGGATCCGATAAACCGTTAACAGCCCCGACCAATGGGGATTTTCCACATGTAAAATTCTCATTCACCGGAGGATCCACATGTCAGCTCAACGTTGGGACATATGTAATCCACTCCTTGGACAGGAGGCGCCTATGATACGTCGACACGTGGCACGACCGAATAGAGGCCCATTCCCGTGAAAAGACCGGCCCATTTGACTTAGTCAAAAGGTAGCAGGCCGGCCCACAGAAAGCCTGTTAACGGCCTATTCACATATAGCCCATTTACAGCCCGCTAACTCACGACCCATTATGGCCTATCCGAATTAGGCCTAGTAGCGTCATCTGGGTCGTCCAATATGATTCCAGCCCATTGTAACTTCCGGCCCATGTCTGGCTCATGACGTCTTTCGGCCCATATGAAGCCCTTTGTAACTCTTATCCCATTAACGGCCTGTGGTGAAACTGGCCCGTAATGAACAGTGTATCACTTTATACCCATTAAGGGCCCATTATTCCATTGGGCCAACCCGTGTTATCTTTCAGCCTTCTCAGGGCCCATTTATTCTTGGGCTGATTTGTAGTATTCGATTACTTATGGTCCGTTACTGGCCTGTTCTGGTTGTGGGCCAAATTCAGCCCGTGGTTAAAGTCGGCCCATTTGTGGCCCGTTAATCCGTTGGGCCGTTTTCATAGTGTCATCAAATACGTCTGATTAACGACGGCCCATTATGGTCGGCCCATGAATGGACGATTTGAACTCTAGCCCGTTTATGGCCCATAATGTGGTCCGTTATTAGCCCATGTTTGGCCAATCGATCATACGGCCCGTAGAAGGCCCATTGATTATATGGCCCATAGAAGGCCCATTGTTTCTACGGCCCGTAGAACTACGGCCAGTAGGAGGCCCATGGTCACTATAGTAGATATATAGCCCATGGTTATTGTGGCCTAGTCTAGCAAACCGTGGAAAAAGAACTACACTGATGACAAGCAAACAATTAAACAGGACAACAAGGAAATAAATAAGCAAGCAACTTAAGCTAGGCCATCACGGCTATTACACATATTACAACCACTGGGCATCAAAGTTCGCCACCAGTGCAAATATGGGGAACAAAGCAGCATTTTACATACACTAGTTTTCAAAGTTGGCAACCAGTGCAAATAAACGCCACAGCAAAATAAGTCCAGCACTGAAACCACTTCACAAGAGCTCAAGAAACAATATCCTGGGTTTCCACCATGCTGGCAAGACGCTTAGCAAGCTTATTAGCTTTCTCTTGTTTGGCGCTTAAATCCTTCAGCGCTTGCTGTTGCACCAGAAAGTATGCATCTGAATTCTGCGAGGACTTCCTCAGTCCTTCGGCTTCCTGTCGCAGAACATCTGATCGATGTCTTTCAACTTGAAGTTGAGACTCAAGAAGCCGAACTGATCTAGGCAGCGAGTTCGAAGAGCTAGTGCCAGCAGTAGTGGCCAGTAACTCAAACACTACATCAAGATAGGACTTTGGGGTTGTCTCAGTGTCTTTAATATAGTTTATCAGCTTTTTGGAGACCAACAGGGATGTCTCACTATCTTGAACCTTATCTGCATTACTTCCTTTACCATTGCATAACGGGGTACTCTTCTCCAATATTTTGTCCGCATTCTACAAGAGAAACAAACAGACACATCACAGGTTTACCATGTTGTATATGAGACTCATTTTGGTAAACCAGTTTAGTAGTAAGGTGGACAGGATAATAGCATGAAACAAACATATATCTATGTAGTATGGTCACTGTATGGTCTATATCATTCTAGTTTATGTTGCCAAATCAAGATAGAGACAGTTCAAATCATATCTATTTAAGACAAAGCAGTATAGACAGAATATAAGTGTGGGAAACTACACAGCAATAACAACACTTGTAATGTGCATGGCATGAGAACAGAACTATTTATTCAATTGAAACTAAAATCAACATAGAGCAAGTTACAACAGCAAACACGTTAAAGAAACAGGTTTAAAACATACCTGTTGCGCCATTCGAGTTTCAATTGCATCCTTCAAATTTGAAATTAGTTGGTATGAGTAAATACAATGATGCAAGAGCAAAGGAGTATGAACCATAGCTACGACACCTGACCTGAGAACAATTCTTCTTCTGCTTTAAGCGTTGACTTGGGGTTCGGAGTGGTGGTCCTCATGCTTTGGGCACTGCAGTTGCCTTACTAACTGCTCGTGTTCGGGTACTCTGTGGTGGAGATGGTGTTGTGTCAACTGGAACTGGGTTACTATCTGCTGAGGTTGGGGTTAGAAGGGGTGTAGCTAGTTCTCTGTCCAACTGGGTAGGGGTACAATCTGCATGAGTGTGGGTTATGTGTGGTGGGGCAGGTTCTTGGGCAAGTACAATCGTGGTTCTATCTGCATCGACAGGTAGCATGATCTTTTTTGAAGACCGTGTTTTTACTCCAATAGATACTGCCGTCACCCCCTCCAATTCAAATGGCTGATAAACAAGAAAAGTAATTCAATGTACATACATTATAAGATAGACAGGTGCAATGGATAGTAGGGAAGAAAACAGGGCATGAAATAATTCACATTTATGTTGTCTAACCAAACAGGATAGCATGGCATAATTTCACATATATGATCACTAATTAAACAGGATAGCATGACATAACTTCACATGTATGATGGCTAACTAAACAGGATAGAATGACATACTTCAAAATATGATGACTATGTAAATAGGATGACATGATATAACTATACAATGTGTCTATTAAAGTGGTTCGCTTGCCATAATTCACAAACATGCCGTCGATGGAAACATGATGGCATGATATAATTCACGGAAAGAATGACATAATTGAAAATATGATGAATATGTAAACATGATGAGATGATATAACTATATTATGTATTTATAAAATGGGTTCGCAGGCCATAATTCAAATACATCATGTCTATGTAAATATCATGCCATGATATAATTCAAATATATGATCTATATACTAAGCAAGTGAGCAGAGGGCAATCACATATATGATGTGTCAACTAAGCAGATGGCATTCAATATTGTGTATATGATGTAAAAACTAAGCATGGCAAGACAACATATGAATGATATGAGTAATAGAACCCTGCCAAGTTTGACCATACACCTCAGGGGAAAATAGGACTGGTCATCTGCCTCTGAATCCTCCTCCGAGGAGCTATCTGTAACCAGCAAGATATCTACTTCGGTAGGTAGCATTGTCTGCTCTGAAGACCTTGTTTTCACTCCAGATATTTCCATCACCAATTCAAATGGCTGATGCACAGGAAGAGCAATTGAATATACAAACATTTTCGACAAATGGAATGAGTAATACAAAAAAAGGATGGCATGATATAATTCACATATATGACGCATGGCTAAACAACATGGCATTGCATAATTAACATACATAATACCTTGCAACAAGATAGCATTGCATAATTCACATATATAATGTCTTGCAACAAGATGGCATTGCAAAATTCACATATATGGTAATTAGACACTAAACAGGTGGCATTCACACAAAGCATGTCTAAACTAAGCAAATGGCATGCCAATGCAAGACACCATATGCACGATATGAGCAATATAACCCTGCCAGGTTAGAGCATGCACCTCGACCTCGGGGGGGGGGATAGGACTGATCATCTGTCTCTGAATCCTCCTCTGAGGAGCTATCCATAACCAGCAAGACATGCGCTTCGTCAGATAGCATTGTCTGCTCTGAAGACCTTGTTTTCACTCCAGATTTTCCATGGCCATGTCGAATGGCTGATGCACGGGAAGAGTAATTGAATGTACTAAAATTGGTGACAAATTTAATACGTAATAAAAAAGGATGGCATGATATAATTCACATATAAGATGACTGGCTAACCAGGATGGCATTGCAAAATTCACATATATGATGCCTGGCTAAACAAGATGGCATTGAATGATTCACATATATGATATAAAAACTAAATAGATGGCATTCACACAATGCATGTCTAAGCTAAGTAGATGACATATTTATGTATAAATTAAGCAATGTAAGGCACCATATGCCTAATATGACCAACATCAGCATGCCAAGTTAGAGCAAAAGACCTCAGGGGGTAAATAGGAGTGGTCTGCTCCCTCTGAATCCCCCTCTGAACTGTTATCTTCCTCTTGATTACAATCTAGAATGGGGGGAGGGGGATGCTTTTGCATCGACCATGGAGCGGCGTCTGCATGAAATTTTATTGCCACGCAAGGCTCGCCTCTTTTGCTCTACATGTTCAGTACCATTGTGTACAATAACTGACATGCATAGGTGTAAAACATAGTGAGATTATGTAAGGAGTGCATGCACAAATCCAGAGTGATGGTAGCAAACTGTGGATAGACCCAAAACCAATGATAGCAGGCAGATAATAGCTTTAGTTAAAAAATACAGATAATGGCTCCTTTAATGTTTGTTTCCACCCAACATGAAACTCATAGTAGACACCCGAGATTAACCAGATAGTAGACATGTAGTATTGATTGCTGCCCCAATATGTACCCCAAAACCATTTAAAAGCTCATGTTTGAGCATTAGTTTGGACCTGACTCGGAGTCTAATCGGTGAACAAGACGATAAAGTAGCATGTCATCGTATTAAGCGATGCATAACATAAGCAGACACGAAAGAGTGCAACCTATCTTGCGGACCCGTGTAGTCCTCAAGGTCATTTGCTCAGTTGATGATGGTAATGCAGTTGTCGTGGTTGCTAGCGACGAAAGACAGTCTAGAGGGCGGATCCCTGCTATGGTGAACCCTTCCGTCGTTGGAGCAGCTAAGCTGGGGTGGAACACAGCGCAGCAGGAGCGGGACAAATCACACAAGGTTTTCTTTGACACATATTTGTAACAGAAGTAATTCTATAAGGGCTTGTTTGAATTGGAGGATTCTAACAATGCAGGGATAGGAAATACACATGAATAGGATAGGAATGCATGTGCAAAACAAAGAATTTAAAAACACAGGATTTCTGCCAATCTGGGTGTTTGGTTCACAAAAATTGGAAGATCACAGGATGCAAAGAAGCATGGTGAGATTAAGTCAAACCACAAGAAAATGTACGGTTATAATGCTATTATGCTACTATCTCTTAGTCTTGTTCTTCATGAATAGGAATTTGAGAAGGAGGACAAGTGGATATTAAAATTCCTACGGTTTTTCTTTTAAGGAGACACTAAAGGAATAAATCCTACAGTTTTCCTTTGCTCCATTCCTTTGAACCAAATGCATGAATAGTAGTACCATAGGAAACTTTCCGATTCCTATGTTTTTCCTTCACTTTTCCTTTCAAGCACTGGCAATTCTAGTAGGCAAGCTTGAACAGGGAAAAGCCTATAGTCAAAAAATGCTTTTGTGCTACTTCTACTACTTTGGACCCAGACCACTTCCCTACGAGCTCAACTCCTAGGCCCATCTACAAATGCACAGCTCAAACGCGCAGAAATAAATAATGATGGCGTTCAAGAGAGTCCATCACGGATACCTAAGTTGCATGGTACCTCACTGCTTGTCATATAGTAGGAGAAACTAATCATATTTCACGTTACTACGTGTGCTCAGTGGACAATATATATAACATGTAGAGTAAAAAAGTGATGCAACAAGTGTACAACCTCTTTGGCGAAGCCATGTCAATCTCAGCGTGATTGGGTTGGTCAGTGAGGATGCTCCGGCTGATTTGGCTATCGGAGGAGGGGAAGAAGATCTTAGGCATCTCGAGATGGTGCCAGGGGTACTGCTCCGCTATGATGGAGGGTTTCGTTGTTGGAGCAGCTCTGGTGAGTTGTACGACAACGAGGCTGAAGCAGGACACGAGAGACAACGTTAACCTGAGTGGAATTCTAATAGCATCTCCAATAGATGACGTAAAATACATAACCACAAAGTGCTATATGTAAAATACATCAGCCGCTCATCTCTGAACTTAACTGTCAAAACTGAATTTAACTGCCGAAACTGAATTTTACTGTCGAAACTGAATTTTGCAGTTGAAACTGAATTTTACTGTCAAAACTAAACGCACTAGTAGTAGAAAAGCAGTAGCAGCAATAGTGCCTGGAGCAGCAGCGCGTGCGAGAGCCGGGGTAGCTAGTCATGTAGCAGCATCTCGGGTAGCAGCTGCAGGGGCTCGAGCGAGGGCAGGATAGGCTGCTCGTGCAGCAGCAGTGCGAGCAAGAGTAGAGCAGTAGCGCAAGTAAGAGCAAGAGCGAGAGCAGCACTTTGTTAGATCAACAATAATGCATATGAGAGCCACTCAACATTTTCATCGTGGTCTTCTCCTTATGACCCATAGAAAAAGAAAACAATTTCAAAGAAACACACTGAAATAATTTTTGGAGTTCCTATTTTTTCTGAAGAAAGTAAAACAAAAACGAGAAAAACTATTTACACAGGAAGCTCCCAACAAACAAAAGAAGAACGAGGAATATTTTGGGGTTTCCTTTTAATATTACTACTAAATAAACTAGAAATAAAAACTAAAAAGAAGCGAGAACTAATTTTTTGGATTTTCTCAAGGTTTTTTAAACACACAAGAAGAAAGCAAGAAAAATAAACTAGCATGGATAATATAATGAAAAAGTATGAACAACGACAAGTGAAATGAGTGTGTGAACATGAATGTAATGTCGGTGAGAAATACATACTCCCCCAAGCTTAGGCTTTTGGCCTAAGTTGGTCTTGGTCCACGGCTGGCCTGGCGGATATCCAAAGTTTTAGTTGGGGTTGTACTGAGCTGCGGCAGCTACCGCTTGGAGGGCTGCCTCATGGAGGCGAGCAGTCTCCCTTGATCTCTCGTACTCGGCTGCCTCCTCCGTGGTTATGAAGTATCTTCGTTTTACCTGAGAGTCAAAGAAAGCAGGAGCGGGAAAGGGTAATATGGACAGCGCGCCGCCTGTCAAAGATTAGTCTGTACTGAAAAGGCAACTCGCCTCTCTCAAGAAACTGGTAGCGTTCCATAGCATCATAGTCAACAAAAGCAGGTGGTAACTGAGGATCATTTTCCCTTATGGGAACACCAAGATATGTAGCTAAACGAGTGGCATAAATTCCACCAAAGAAATCCCCATCTTTAGCATTATTATGTAACCGACGTGCAATGATGGCCCCCAAATTAAATGTTTTATCATTCATTACTGCGCTCTAAAGAACAATGAGATCGGAGGCGCAAAGGTGGCTATGATCATGTTTACCATTAATGCATCTGCCTATGAAGAGAGCAACGTAATGTAAAGCAGGAAAGTGAATGCTCCCTATAGTGGCTTGTGTTATGGTTCTGGTTTCTCCTATAGTAATGCTATCAAGGAACTCAGAACAATCACATTTACGAGCTTCAGTACGACTACCCCATTGTGGAATTTTACATGCATCATTAAAATCCTCTAGGTCCATGGTAAATGATTTATCATAAAGATCAAACAAAATAGAATGCGTATTGAGCTGAACAGAATACTTAAATCTCCTCACAAAGGAATCGGTAAGGTTGTAGTATTGAGGGCACTTATCTGACACGAAGTCTGCCAGCTCGGCATTATGCACATACGCATAGAATTCATCCTCGAAACCGGCACGGGTCATGAAATTATCTGACGGCCATTCACCAGGTTGTACTGGAGCCTCCCTTGGTGGTTCGAGATCCGGCTCACGTATCGCAGGCCTTGGGGATTTCTTCTTTCAGGAACCACCTTGGAACACTTTCCTCAACATTTTCTTTCATTGAAAAATTTCTGAAATTTTTAGTGACTCGAAATAAAAGTGAACAAAACTCAACAAGATTGATAGCAACTACTCCCACAAGTTCCTAGAGGCTATATCATGCAACAAAACTACTTTTGACCATATAAATTTGACATGCAAGCTCAAGAACAAGGCCACCACAACAGCAAAAATTTGCAATATATAAAGCAGTAGAACAAAAACTAATTGGACCATTGGAGGAATCACATACCGAAGAACAATCCCCCGAAACAGTTTCGGGGATGGAGTTCCGAGCAAGGAGAAAAAAATGACAGCAAAATGAGTAAGAACACAGGTTTGAGCAACGGTGGGATTTTTTCTGGAGGAAGACAAAGTGGGTGGGTGCTGGCATAAGTGAGGGGGATCCACATGGTACCCACAAGCCCTGTAGGCGCGCCCAGGTGGTGGGCGTGCCCTGTGGGCTTGTGGCCCACCGGTGCACCCCCACCCCTTGATGTGTTTTCAGTGCCAAAAATTCTTAAATATTCTAGAAAAAATCATACTAAATTTTTAGGGCATTTGGAGAACTTTTATTTTCTGGTCATTTTTATTGCACGGATAATTTAGAAAACAGAGAAATAACAATATTTTTGCTTTATTTATTCTAAAGAACAGAAAGTAAAAAGTGGGTACAGAGATTTGTGTTTACTAAATTCATCCATCTCATGCCCATCAAAAGGAACCCATTAACAAGGTTGATCAAGTCTCGTTAACAAAATTCTTCTGAATGACATGAAACCGAAGAATCTTCGTATAGCACTAGGTTACCTCAACGGGGATATGCATGTCCCCAACAATAAGAATATCATATTTCTTTTTGATAGTAGGGAGAGGGAACTCAAATCCTCCAATAGTAATTGTTGAAAATTTTCTAATAGAGTTGATACTATTCACTTGAGGTTGTTTCTTCAGAAAGTGTACCGTATGCTTATTACCATTAACATGAAAAGTGACATTGCCCTTGTTGCAATCAATAACAGCCCATGTAGTATTCAAGAAGGGTCTACCAAGGATGATACACATACTGTCGTCCTCGGGTATATCAAGAATATTAAAGTCCGTTAAAATAGTAACATTTGAAACTACGACAAGCACATCCTCACAAATACCGATGGGTATAGCAGTTGATTTATCAGCCATTTGCAAAGAGATTTTTGTTGGTGTTAAATTATTCAAATCAAGTCTACGATATAAAGAGAAAGGCATAACACTAACATCGGCTCCAAGATCACATAAAGCAGTTTTAACATAATTTCTTTTAATGGAGCATGGTATAGTTGGTATTCCTGGATCTCCTAGTTTCTTTGGTATTCCACCTTTAAATGTGTAATTAGAGAGCATGTTGGAAATTTCATACTTCGGTATCTTTCTTTTATTTGTAACAATATATTTCATATACTTAGCATAAGGAGACATTTTTACAATATCAATCAAACACATACGCAAAAAGACAGGTCTAAGCATTTCAACAAAGCGCTCAAAATCCTCATCATCCTTTTTCTTGGATGGTTTATGAGGAAAGGGCATGGGTTTCTGAACCGATGGTTCTCTTTCTTTACCATGTTTCCTAGTAATGAAGTCTCTTTTTATCATATCTTTTATTCTTAGGTTGTGGGTTATCAAGATCAACAGCAGGTTCTATCTCCACATCATTAGCATTGCTAGGTTGAGCATCAACATGAACATCATCACTATCATTATTACTAGGTTCATGTTCATCTCCAGATTGTGTCTCAACATCAGAAATAGAAATATCATTTGGATTTTCAGGTATGTCTACAACAGGTTCACTAGAAGCATGCAAAGTACTATCATCTTTCCTTTTCCTCTTAGAAGGACTAGCTGCATCAGTATTAATTCTCTGAGAATCTTATTCAATTCTATTGGGATGGCCCTCAAGATACAATGGTTCCTGAGTCATTTTACCACCTCTAGTCATAACTCTAACAACATTATCATTGTTCCTATTTTTCATCTCATTCAACAAATCATTTTGTGCCTTGAGAACTTGTTCTACTTGAGTTTTTACCATGAAACAGTTCTACACATATAGTCACCCAAGCAGTCAAGCATATAAGCATTACATTTCAATTGTCTACTAACATAAGCATTAAATTTTTCTTGTTTAACAATAAAGTTATCAAATTCATCCAAGCATTGACTAGCAGACTTATTATAAGGAATATCACCTTCATCAAATCTATAGAGAGAATTTACCTTTACTACCTGTGTCGGGTTATCAAGACCATGTATTTCTTCAATAGGTGGTAAATTCTTAACATCTTCAGCTTTAATACCTTTTTCTTTCATAGATTTCTTTGCCTCTTGCATATCTTTAGGACTGAGAAATAGAATACCCATCTTCTTCGGAGCTGGCTTAGGAGGTGGTTTGGGAAGATTCCAATCATTATCATTACTCAAAATATTATTCAATAGCGCTTCAGCTTGTTCAACAGTTTGTTCCCTGAAAACACAACCAGCACAACTATCTAGGTGGTCCCTAGAAGCATCGGTTAGTCCATTATAAAAGATATCAAGTATTTCATTTTTCTTGAGAGGATGATCAGGCAAAGCATTAAGTAATTGGAGAAGCCTCCCCCAAGCTTGTGGGAGACTCTCTTCTTCAACTTGCACAAAGTTAAATATTTCATATAAATCAGCTAGTTTCTTATGAGCACGAAATATTTTCTAGAGAAGTAATAGACCATATCTTGGGGACTACGCACGCAACCCGGAGCAAGAGGATTAAACCATATCTTAGCATCACCATTTAATGAGAAAGGAAACAACTTAAGAATATAGTAGTAGAGAATTTTTTCCTCATGAGCAAACAGAGTGGCTATATCATTTAATTTAGTAAGATGTGCCACAACAGTTTCAGATTCAAAACCATGAAAAGGATCAGATTCAACGAAAGTAATTAACTCAGGATCAACAAATAATTCATAATCCTTATCAGTAACAAAGATAGGTGAAGAAGTATCAAACTTAGGATCATATTGCATTCCAGCATTCAAAGACTTTTCTTTCCACTTGCATAGTAATTTCTTAAGATCATCTCTCTCCTTGCAAGAAAGAAAGTCCCTAGCTACCTCTCCATCCATAACATAACCCTCAGGTACAACAGGCAATTCATATCTAGGAGAGCTAGGTCTAGCAGGTGTTTCAAAGTGTTCGGTTTCAATAATTTCATCAGTTTCAGAAATATCATCAGATTCAGCATTCTCAATATCTTTAGCTCTAGCAAGTTGTTCATCAAGAAATTCACATAGTGGAACAGTATTATCAAGCAAAGTATCATCATAAGCATCATGCATAGTAGAAGTAGCATCATCAATTACTTGCGACATATCAGAATTAATAGCAGACGTAGGTGTCGCAAGCTTACTTAAAACAGAAGGTGAATCAAAGTGCAGAGCTAGATGGCAGTTCCTTACCTCCCCTCGTAGTAGAGGGGGAAATCTTGGTTCTGGTATCTTTCAGATTCCTTATACTGATCAACATATATAAATCCCAAGTGACTTAGAGAATAGAGCTATGCTCCCCGACAATGGCGCCAGAAAAAGGCCTTCATAACCCACAAGTATAGGGGATCACAACAATTTTCGAGGGTAGGATATTCAACCCAAATTTATTGATTCGACACAAGGGGAGCCAAAGAATATTCATGAGTATTAGCAGTTGAGTTGTCAATTCAACCACACCTGAAAGACTTAATATCAGCAGCAGAATATTTAGTAGCAAAGTAGTATGGAAGTAACGGTAACAGTGACAAAAGTAACAGTAGCAATTTTGTAGTGATTTTAACAGTAGCAACGGTAAAGTAACTTAGCAAAGATCAATATGTGAAAAGCTCATAGGCATTGGATCGACAATGATAATTATGTTAGATGATATCCATCATGTAGCAGTCATAACCTAGGGTGACACAGAACTAGCTCCAATTCACCAATATAATGTAGGCATGTATTCCGTATATAGCCATACGTGCTTATGGAAAAGAACTTGCATGACAGGTTTTGTCCTACCCTCCCGTGGCAGCGGGGTCCTAATGGAAACTAAGGGATATTAAGGCCTCGTTTTAATAGAGAGCCGGGCCAAAGAATTAGCACTTAGTGAATACATGAACTCCTCAAACTACGGTAATCACTGGAAAGAATCGCAATTATTGTCACCTTGGGGTATGCGGATCATAACTCATAATAGGTGTCTACAACTTGCAAGATAGGATCAAGAACACACTATATTCATGAAAATATAATAGGTTCAGATCTGAAATCATGGCACTCCGGCCCTAGTGACAAACATTAAGCATAGCAAAGTCATAGCAACATCAATATCAGAACATAGTGGATACTAGGGATCAAACCCTAACAAAACTAACTCGACTACATGATAAATCTCATCCAACCGATCACTGTCCAGCAAGCCTACGATGGAATTACTCACTCTCGGTGATGATCATCATGAAATTGGTGATGGAGGAAGGTTGGTGATGATGATGGCGACGAATCCCCCTCTCCGGAGCCCAAAACAGACTCCAGATCTGCCCTCCCAATGAAGAACAGGAGGTGGCGGCGGCTCCTTATCGTAAAATGCAATGAATCCTTCTCTCTAATTTTTTTCTCCCCGAATAGGGTTATATAGAGTTGGAGTTGAGGTCGGAGGAGGTCCAGGGGGCCCACAAGCCCTCTAGGCGCGCCCCAGGGGGGCACACCCCCAAGCTTGTGGGCTCTTGGTGGACCCCCTCTGGTTAATTCATGCACTAGTATTTTTTATATATTCCACAAAAATTCTCCATAAATTTTCAGGTCAATTCAAGAACTTTGATTTCTGCACAAAAATAACACCATGGCAATTATGCTGAAAACAACGTCAATCCGGATTAGTTCCATTCAAATCATGCAAATTAGAGTCCAAAACAAGGGCAAAAGAGTTTGGAAAAGTAGATACGATGGAGACGTATCACTCAGTAAAGAAGGATATTCCCTAAATAAGACTGCTAGCTGGTATGGACAGACTTGCTTTGCTTGCTTCCTAGCCACATATGCCCTATCCATCTTCCTTGAATATGAATGGTATATATAATAAATAGAAAATAAACTTCCTGCAGATTGCTCAAACAACGTAACCTAATCAATGTGCTCCTATTCTCCTGAATCAAGACAAAAGGGATTCCAGGGCTCAAAGGACTTTTAAGCCCGGCCTCGCTCGATCAGAAAAGAAAAGCCCATTTTAATTAATTGTTGAATGTCGTCAATCCACTTTCAATCAATCAACGACTACTCTTCTTCTATTATTAATGTCTTAAAGTGTAGCATTCAGAAAAGGTAAGGTTATGATACGTCTCCAACGTATCTATAATTTTTGATTGTTCCATGCTATTATATTATCTGTTTTGGATGTTTAATGGGCTTTAATATGCTCTTTTATATTATTTTTCGGACTAACCTATTAACCGAAGGCCCAGTGCCAGTTTCTGTTTTTTTGCCTATTTCAGTGTTTTGTAGAAAAGGAATACCAAACAAAATCCAAACGGAATGAAACCTTCGCGATGATCTTTCTTGGAACGAAAGCAATCCAGAAGACTTGAAGTTGAAGTCTGGAACTCCGCGTGGCGGCCACGAGGCAGGAGGGCGCGCCCAGGGGGTAGGCGCGCCCCCACCCTTGTGGGCCCCACGGAGTTCCACCGACGTACTTCTTTCGCCTATATATACTCTTATACCCTTAAAACATCATGGGGGAGCCATGAAACCACTTTTCCACCGCCACAACCTTTTGTACCCATGAGATCCCATCTTGGGGCCTTTTCCGGCGATCTACCAGAAGGGGAATCGATCACGGAGGGCTTCTACATCAACACCATAGCCTCTCCGATGATGTGTGAGTAGTTTACCACAGACCTTCGGGTCCATTGTTATTAGCTAGATGGCTTCTTCTCTCTCTTTGGTTCTCAATACAAAGTTCTCCTCGATGTTCTTGGAGATCTATTCGATGTAATACTCTTTTGCGGCGTGTTTGCCGAGATCTGATGAATTGTGGATTTACGATCAAGTTTATCTATGAATAATATTTGGTTCTACTCTGAATTCTTATATGCATGATTTGATATCTTTGCAAGTCTCTTCGAATTATCGGTTTAGTTTGGCCTACTAGATTGATCTTTCTTGCAATGGGAGAAGTGCTTAGCTTTGGGTTCAATCTTGCTGTGTCCTTTCCAAGTGACAGTAGGGGCAGCAAGGCACGTATTGTATTGTTGCCATCGAGGATAAAAGATGGGGTTTATATCATATTGCTTGAGTTTATCCCTCTACATCATGTCATCTTTCTTAATGCGTTACTCTGTTCTTATGAACTTAATACTCTAGATGCATGCTTTATGAACTTAATACTCTAGATGCATGCTGGATAGCGGTCGATGTGTGGAGTAATAGTAGTAGATGCAGAATCGTTTCGGTCTACTTGACATGGACGTGATGCCTATATTCATGATCATTGCCTAGATATTCTCATAACTATGCGCTTTTCTATCAATTGCTCGGCAGTAATTTGTTCACCCACCGTAATACATGCTATCTTGAGAGAAGCCACTAGTGAAACCTATGGCCCCCGGGTCTATTTTACATCATATAAGTTTCCGATCTATAATTCTAGTTTCCTATTTATTTTATTTTGCAATCGTTACTTTCCAATCTATACAACAAAAATACCAAAAATATTTATCTTACTATCTTTATTAGATCTCACTTTTGCGAGTGACCGTGAAGGGATTGACAACCCCTTTATCGCATTGGTTGCAAGGTTCTTGATTGTTTGTGCAGGTACTAGGTGACTTGCGTGTTATCTCCTACTGGATTGATACCTTGGTTCTCAAAAAATGAGGGAAATACTTACGCTACTTTGCTGCATCACCCTTTCCTCTTCAAGGGAAAACCAATGCATGCTCAAGAGGTAGCAAGAAGGATTTCTGGCACCGTTGCCGGGGAGATCTATGCTCAAGTCAAGACATACCAAGTACCCATCATAAACTCTTCTCCCTCGCATTACATTATTTGCCATTCGCCTCTCGTTTTCCTCTCCCCCACTTCTAAAACGATTTTCAAAAACTTTTGCCTTTTCTTCGCCTCTTTTTCGTTCGCCTCTTTTCGCTTGCTTCTTGTGTGCTTGTGTGTTGTATTGATTGTTTGTCACGATGGATCAAGATAATACTAAATTATGTGACTTTTCCAATACCAACAACAATGATTTTATTAGCACTCCGATTGCTCCTATTACCGATTCTGAATCTTGTGAAATTAATGCCGCTTTGTTGAATCTTGTCATGAAAGATCAATTTTCTGGCCTTCCTAGTGAAGATGCCGCTACCCATCTAAACAACTTTGTTGATTTGTGTGATATGCAAAAGAAGAAAGATGTGGATAATGATATTGTTAAATTGAAGCTATTTCCGTTTTCTCTTAGAGATCGTGCTAAAACTTCGTTCTCTTCTTTGCCTAAAAATAGTATTGATTCATGGAATAAGTGCAAAGATGCTTTTATCTCTAAGTATTTTCCTCCCGCTAAGATCATCTCTCTTAGGAACGATATTATGAATTTTAAGCAACTTGATCATGAGCATGTTGCACAAGCTTCGGAGAGGATGGAATTGATGATACGTAATTGCCCTACACATGGTTCGAATTTATGGATGATTATACAAAAATTTTATGCTAGATTGAATTTTGCTTCTAGAAATATTTTAGATTCGGCCGTGACACTTTTATGGAGATCACTTTAGGAGAAGCTACTAAACTCCTAGATAATATTTTGGTTAATTATTCTCAATGGCACACCGAAAGATCCACTAGTAAAAAAGTTCATGCGATTGAAGAGATTAATGTTTTGAGTGGAAAGATGGCTGAACTTATGAAATTATTTGTTAATAAGAGTGTTTCTTCTGATCCTAATGATATGCATTTGTGCACTTTGATTGAGAATAATAATGAATCTGTGGATGTGAATTTTGTTAGTAGGAACAGTTTTGGTAACAACACGTATAGAGGAAACTTTAATTCCAGGCCATTTCCTAATAATTCCTCTAATAATTATGGTAATTCCTACAACAACTCTTATGGAAATTTTAATAAGATGCCCTCTGATTTTGATACTAGTGTTAAAGAATTTATGAGTTCGCAAAAGAATTTCAATGTGTTGGTTGAAGAAAAATTGCTTAAGATTGATGAGTTGGCTAGGAACGTGGATAGAATTCCTGTTGATGTTGATTCTTTGAAACTTAGATCTATTCCAGCTAAGCATGATATCAATGATTCTCTCAAAGCCATGAGAATTTCCATTGATGATTGCAAAGAAAGAACCGCTAGAATGCATGCTAAAAAAGATTGTTTTATGAAAGCGTGTTCTTCTAGTTTCAACAATAATAATGATGAAGATCTAAAAGTGATTGATGTAAATCCTATTAAATCTTTGTTTTCCAATATGAATCTTGATAAAGATGGGACTGGAGATGAGTCAACTTTACCTAAAAGGCGTCCCAATGATTCGGAGTTTTTAGATCTTGATGCTAAAATTAATAGAAGTGGGATTGAAGAGGTCAAAACTTTACATAGCAATGAACCCACTATTTTGGATTTCAAGGAATTTAATTATGATAATTGCTCTTGGATAGATTGTATTTCCTTGTTGCAATCTGTGTTGAATTCTCCTCATGCTTATAATCAAAATAAAGCTTTTACTAAACATATCGTTGATGCTTTAATGCAATCTTATGAAGAAAAGCTTGAACTAGAAGTTTATATTCCTAGAAAACTTTATGATGAGTGGGAACCTACTATTAAAATTAAGATTAAAGATTATGAATTCTATGATTTGTGTGATTTGGGTGCTAGTGTTTCCACGATTCCAAAAACTTTGTGTGATGTGCTAGGTTTCCGTGAATTTGATGATTGTTCTTTAAATTTGCATCTTGCGGATTCCACCATTAAGAAACCTATGGGAAGGATTAATGAAGTTTGTGAATGGTTAAGCATCTTACTTTGGACCTTAGAGCTAAGTTATTCAATAAGAGGCTTCTCCTACTAATTAATTGGAAATAATTTTTACAAATCTCCTCCTTGAAATGCCCTGTAACCTGCTACCTCTTGAGCCTACGTTGGTTTTCCCTTGAAGAGGAAAGGGTGATGCAGCAAAGTAGCCTAAGTATTTCCCTCAGTTTTGAGAACCAAGGTATCAATCCAGTAGGAGAATGATGTCTCCAACGTATCTATAATTTATGAAGTATTCATGCTATTATATTATCTATCTTGGATGTTTAATGGGCTTTTATATGTTGTTTTATATGATTTTTGGGACTAACCTATTAACCAGGAGCCCAGTGCCAGTTCCTATTTTTCCATGTTTTTGAGTATCGCAGAAAAGGAAAACCAAATGGAGTCTAATTGACCTGAAATTTCACGGAGCCTATTTTTGGACCAGAAGAAGCCCACGGAGCACCGGAGATGGACCAGGGGAGTCCCGAGGCACCCACGAGGGTGGGGGGCGCGCCCTCCTGCCTCGTGGACACCTCGGTGACCCCCTGACGTGAAATCAACACCAACTTCTCCTATATATACCCAAACTTCCAAAAATAAACCTAGATCGGAAGTTCCGCTGCCGCAAGCCTCTGTAGCCACGAGAAATCAATCTAGGCCCTCTCCGGCACCCTGCCGGAGGGGGCCATCATCACCGGTGTCCATGGAGGAGTATCCCAGAGAGGCCATCATTGCCATGAAGGCCAAGGACCAGAGGGAGAACCTCTCCCCAACCAGGGGGGAGGCCATGGAGGAGGAAGCACAAGAGGGAGAACCTCTCCTCCTCTCTTCCGGTGGCGCTAGAGTGCCATCGGGAGGGGAATCATCGCCGTGGTGATCGTCTTCATCAACATCACCATCATCATCACCATCCTCATCTCTTTTACGTGGTCCACTCCCCCGCACCCCGCTGTAATCCCTACTTGAACATGGTGCTTTATTCTACATATTATGATCCAATGATGTGTTGCCATCTTATGATGTTTTGAGTAGATATCCTTTGTCCTTGGGTTGATAGATGATATAGATTGGTACGAGTTGTATGTTTTTTTGGTGCTGTCCTATGGTGCGCTCCGTGTCGCGCAAGCGTGAGGGATCCCGCTGTAGGGTGTGGCAATACATTTATGATTCACTTATAGTGGGTTGCGTGAGTGACTGAAACACAAACCCGAGTAAGGGGGTTGTTGCGTATGGGATAAAGAGGACTTGATGCTTTAATGCTATGGTTGGGTTTTACCTTAATGATCTTTAGTAGTTGCGGATGCTTGCTAGAGTTCCAATCATAAGTGCATATGATCCAAGTAGAGAAAGTATGTTAGCTTATGCCTCTCCCTCATATGAAATTGCAATGACGACTATCGGTCTTGTTAACAATTGCCTAGGACAATTCCACACACCGATCCACCATTATTCCACACTCGCTATTTAATATTTAGTAATATATTCTAACTTTATGATAACAACACCTACTTTTATATTTTAGCTCTCCGTTATCATGCAAGGTTATCCACTTCATACCCGCAACATAGTTTTATTTCTCATTTCTAGTTGGAAGCAAACGTTCGGTGTACATAGAGTCTTATCAGTGGCAGATAGGGCTTGAGAGAATATTGATCTTACCTTTAGCTCCTTGTGGGTTCGACACTCCATACTTATCACTTCCACTTTTGGAAATTGCTACGATGATTCCCTGCACTTGGGGATTATTAGAGACTACACGCAAATCCCTAGTACCTGCACAAACAATCAAGAACCTTGCAACCAACACAATAAAGGGGTTGTCAATCCCTTCACGGCCACGTGCAAAAGTGAGATCTGATAGAGATAATAAAATAAATATTTTTGGTATTTTTGTTCTATAGATTGAAAAGTAAAGATTGCAAAATAAATGACAATAGAAATAGCTAGTTGACGGGATATTAATATGATGGAAAATAGACCCGGGGGCCATAGGTTTCACTAGTGGCTTCTCTCAAGATAGCAAATTCTACAGTGGATAGAAAACCGCATAGTTACGAGAATATCTAGGAATGATCAAGTATATAGGCATCATGTCCGTGGCAAGTAGACCGAAATGATTCTGCATCTACTACTATTACTCCACACATCGACCGCTATCCAGCATGCATCGAGAGTATTAAGTTCATAAGAACAGAGTAACACATTAGCCAAGATGACATGATGTAGAGGGATAAACTCAAGCAATCTTATATAAACCCCATCTTTTTATCCTCGATGGCAACAATACAATATGTGCCTTCTGCCCCTGCTGTCACTGGGAAAGGACACCGCAAGATTGAACCCAAAGCTAAGCACTTCTCCCATTGCAAGAAATATCAATCTAGTAGGCCAAACCAAACTGATAATTCGAAGAGACTTGCAAAGATATTAAATCATGCATATAAGAATTCAGAGAAGAATCAAATATTGTTCATAGATAATCTTGATCATAAACCCACAATTCATCGGATCTCGACAAACACACCGCAAAAAGTATTACATCGAATAGATCTCCAAGAGAATCGAGCAGAACTTTGTATTGAGATCCAAAGAGAGAGAAGAAGCCATCTAGCTAATAACTATGGACCCGAAGGTCTGTGGTAAATGGTGTTGATGTGGAAGCCCTCTGTGATCGATTCCCCCTCCGGCGGAGCGCCAGAAAAGGCCCCAAGATGGGATCTCACGGGTACAGAAGGTTGCAGCGGTGGAAAAGTGGTTTCGTGGCTCCCCCTGATGTTTTTAGGGTATAAGAGTATATTTAGGCGAAAGAAGTAGGTCGGTGGAGCTACGAGGGGCCCACGAGGGTGGGGGGCGCGCCTACCCCCCTCGGCGCGCCTCCCTGCATCGTGGCCGCCTCGTTGCTTCCTTGACGTCCACTCCAAGTCTCCTGTATTGCGTTTGTTCCAAAAATGATCTTCGCGAAGGTTTCATTCCATTTGGATTCCATTTTATTTTCCTTTTCTGCGAAACACTGAAATAGGCAAAAAAAACAGCAATTTGCATTGGGCCTTCGGTTAGTAGGTTAGTCCCAAAAATAATATAGAAGTGCATAATATAGCCCATTAAACATCCAAAACAGATAAATAATAGCATGGAACAATAAAAAAATTATAGATACATTGGAGACGTATAAGTAATTTGCTTTGGTTATAAAATTAGTCCTAATATGATGGGCATTCAAGATGGGTATAATAAAAACTTTCATATAGAGTGCATTGAATACTATGAGAAGTTTGATACTTGATGATTGTTTTGAGATATGAAGATGGTGATATTAGAGTCATGCTAGTTGAGTATTTGTGAATTTGAGAAATACTTGTGTTGAGGTTTGCAAGTCCCGTAGCATGCAGGTAATCGTTGTGTAACAAATTTGAAGCATGAGGTGTTTCTTTGATTGTCCTCCTTATGAGTGGCGGTTGGGGACGAGCGATGGTCTTTTCCTACCAATCTATCCCCCTAGGAGCATGCACGTAGTGCTTGGTTTTGATGACTTGTAGATTTTTGCAATAAGTATGTGAGTTCTTTATGACTAATGTTGAGTCCATGGATTATACGCACTCTCATCCTTCCACCATTGCTAGCCTCTCTAGTACCGCGCAACTTTCGCCGGCACCATAAACCCACCATATACCTTCCTCAAAACAGCCACCATACCTACCTATTATGGCATTTCCATAGCCATTCCGAGATATATTGCCATGCAACTTTCCACTGTTCCATTTATTATGACACGCTTCATCATTGTCATATTGCCTTTCATGATCATATAGTTGACATCGTATTTGTGGCAAGGCCACCATTCACAATTTTTCATACATGTCACTCATGATTCATTGCCCATCCCAGTATACCGCCGGAGGCACTCATATAGAGTCATATTTTGTTCTAGTATCGAGTTGTAATCCTTGAGTTGTAAATAACTAGAAGTGTGATGATCATCATTATTAGAGCATTGTCCCGTGTGAGGAAATAAAAAAAGGGAAATGCCAAAAAAAAGAGAAGGCCCAAAAAAAGAGAAAGGCCAAATAAAAAAAGAGAAGGCCCAAAAAAATGAGAGAAAAAGAGAGAAGGGGCAATGTTACTATCCTTTTCCACACTTGTGCTTCAAATTAGCACCATGATCTTCATGATAGAGAGTCTCTTATTTTGTCACTGTCATATACTAGTGGGAATTTTCGTTATAGAACTTGGCTTCTATATTCCAACAATGGGCTTCCTCAAAGTGCCCTAGGTCTTCGTGAGCAAGCAAGTTGGATGCACACCCACTTAGTTTCTTTTGTTGAGATTTCATACATTTATAGCTCTAGTGCATCCGTTGCGTGGCAATCCCTACTCACTCACATTGATATCTATTGATGGACATCTCCATACCCCATTAATACACCTAGTTGATTGATACGTCTCCGTCGTATCTACTTTCCAAACACTTTTGCCCTTGTTTTGGACTCTAACTTGCATGATTTGGATGGAACTAACCTGGACTGACGCTGTTTTCAGCAGAATTGCCATGGTGTTATTTATGTGCAGAAACAAACGTTCTCGGAATGACCTGAAACTCCACGAAACTTATTTTTGGAAAATAAGAAAAATACTGGCGAAAGAATCAAGGCCAGGGGGCCCACACCCTGTCCACGAGGGTGGGGGCGCGCCTCCCCCCTGGGCGCGCCCCCTGCCTCGTGGGCCCCCTGGTGCTCCACCGACCTCAACTCCAACTCCACATATTCATGTTCGGGGAGAATAAAATCAGATAGAAGGATTCATCGCGTTTTATGATACGGAGCCACCACCAAGCCCTAAACACTCTCGGGAGGGCTGATCTGGAGTCCGTTCGGGGCTCCGGAGAGGGGAATCCATCGTCGTTGTCATCATCAACCATCCCCATCACCAATTTTATGATGCTCACCACCGTGCGTGAGTAATTCCATTGTAGGCTTGCTGGACGGTGATGGGTTGGATGAGATCTATCATGTAATCGAGTTAGTTTTGTTAGGGTTTGATCCCTAGTATCCACTATGTTCTGAGATTGATGTTGCTATGACTTTGCTATGCTTAATGCTTGTCACTAGGGCCCGAGTGCCATGATTTCAGATCTGAACCTATTATGTTTTCATGAATATATGTGAGTTCTTGATCCTATCTTGCAAGTCTATAGTCACCTACTATGTGTTATGATCCGACAACCCCGAAGTGACAATAATAGGGACCACTCCCGGTGATGACCGTAGTTTGAGGAGTTCATGTATTCACTATGTGTTAATGCTTTGTTCCGGTACTCTATTAAAAGGAGGCCTTAATATCCCTTAGTTTCCATTAGGGCCCCGCTGCCACGGGAGGGTAGGACGAAAGATGTCATGCAAGTTCTTTTCCATAATCACGTATGACTATATTCGGAATACATGCCTACATTACATTGATAAATTGGAGCTAGTTCTGTGTCACCCTATGTTATGACTGTTACATGATGAACCGCAACCGACATAATTATCCATCACCGATCCAATGCCTACGAGCTTTTCCTATATTGTTCTTCGCTTATTTACTTTTCCGTTGCTATTTGTTACAATCACTACAAAACCCAAAAATATTACTTTTGCTACTGTTACTTTTGCTACTGTTACCACTACCATCATATTACTTTGCTACTAAACACTTTGCTGCAGATATTAAGTTTTCAGGTGTGGTTGAATTGACAACTCAGCTGCTAATACTTGATAATATTGTTTGGCTCCCTTTGTGTCGAATCAATAAATTTGGGTTGAATACTCTACCCTCGAAAGCTGTTGCGATCCCCTACACTTGTGGGTTATCAAGACTAATTTCTGGCGCCGTTGCCGGGGAGAATAGCTCTATTCTTTGAGTCACTTGGGATTTATATCTGCTGGTCATTATGAAGAACTTGAAAGACGCGAAAACAACAATTTATCGCTCAACTACGAGGGGAGGTAAGGAACTGGCATCTAGCTCTGCACTTGATTCACCTTCTGTTTTGAGTAAGCTTGCGACACCTAAACCTGCTACTGCTATTAATTCTGATATGTCGCATGTTATTGATGCTGCCACTTCTGCTATGCATGATACTTATGATGAAACTACTTCTATGCTTGATACTACTGTGCCAGTTGGTGAATTTCTTGATGAACAACTTGCTAGGGATAGAGAGAATGAAATTATTGATAATATTGAAGATAGTGATTATGAAGGCTCTACCCCTAATAAATATGAATTGCATGTTGTTCCTGAGGGCTATGTTATGGATGAAGAAACTAAAAGAGACTTTCTTGCTTGCAATGATAGAAGTGATCTTAAGAAATTAGTGGCTAAGCTTAAATAAAAATCTCTGAATGCTAGAATGAAGTATGATCCCGCTTGTGCTACTTCACCTATCTTTGTCACTGATATGGATTATGAATTCTCTGTTGATCCTGATATAATTACTTTGGTTGAATCTGATCCTTTCTATGGCTATGAATCTGAAACTGTTGTGGCACATGTTACTAAAATGAATGATATAGCCACCCTATTCACTAATGATGAGAGAACTCGCTACTTTTATATCCTTAAAATATTTCCGTTCTCATTAAAGGGTGATGCTAAGGTACGGTCTAATTCTCTTGCTCCTGGTTGTGTGCGTAGTCCCCAGGATATGATTTATTACTTCTCTGCTAAATATTTCCCTGCTCATAAGAAACAAGCTGCCTTAAGGGAAATATATAATTTTGGGCAAACTAAAGAAGAGAGTCTCCCACAAGCTTGGGGGAGGCTTCTCCAATTACTCAATGCTTTGCCTGATCATCCTCTCAAGAAAAATGAAATACTTGATATCTTTTATAATGGACTAACCGATGCTTCCAAGGACCACTTGGATAGTTGTGCTGGTTGTGTTTTCAGGGAAAGAACACCGGATGAAGCTAAAATTCTATTGAATAATATGTTGACTAATGAAAATAATTGGACACTTCTTGAGCCAATTCCTGAGCCTATTCCTAAACCTACTCAGAAGAAGAGGGGTGTTCTATTTCTCAGTCCTAAAGATATGCAAGAGGCAAAGAAATCTATGAAAGAAAAAGGTATTAAAGCCGAAGATGTTAAGAATTTACCTCCTATTGAAGAAATACATGGTCTTAATTTACCTCCTGTTGAAGAAATACATTGTCTTAATCCTTCACCTATTGAAGAAACACACGGTCTTGATAACCCGACACAGGTAGTAAAGGTAAATTCTCTCTATAGATATGATAAAGCTAAAATCCCACTTACTAAGTTTGCTAGCCAATGCTTAGATGAGTTTGATGATTTTATTGTTAAACAAGAAAACTTCAATGCTTATGTTGGTAGAGAAATAAAGCGCAATGCTAATATGCTTGAACACTTGGGTGATTATATGTGTAGAGTTAAAGGTGAACTTAAACTCATTAGTAAACATGCTTCTATGGTTACCGCTCAAGTAGAACAAGTACTTAAAGCTCAAAATGATTTGCTCAATTAATTAAATAGTAAGAATAATGATTATGATGTTAGAGTGGCTACTAGAACTGGTAGAATGACTCAGGAACCTTTGTATCCTGAAGGCCACCCTAAGAGAATTGAGCAAGATTCTCAGAGAAATAATATAGATGCACCTAGTCCTTCTAAGAAAAAGAAAAAGAAAAATGATAGGACTTTGCCTGCTTCTAGTGAACCTATTGTAGACACACCTGAGAATCCCAACGATATTTCTATTTCTGATGCTGAAACACAATCTGGTAATGAACATGAACCTAGTGATAATGTTAATGATGATGTTCATATTGATACTCAACCTAGTAATGACAATGATGTAGAAATTGAACCTGATGTTGATCTTGATAACCCACAATCAAAGAATCAACGTTATGATAAGAGAGACTTTGTTGCTAGGAAGCACGGTAAAGAAAGAGAACCATGGGTTCAGAAACCCATGCCCTTTCCTCCTAAACCATCCAAGAAAAAGGATGATGAGGATTTTGAGCGCTTTGCTGAAATGATTAGACCTATCTTTTTGCGTATGCGTTTGACTGATATGCTCAAAATGAATCCTTATGCTAAGTATATGACAGAAATTGTTACAAATAAGAGAAAGATACTGAAAGCTGAAATTTCCACCATGCTCGCTAATTATACATTTAAAGGTGGAATACCAAAGAAACTAGGAGATCCAGGAATACCAACTATACCATGCTCCATTAAAAGAAACTATGTTAAAACTGCTTTATGTGATCTTGGAGCCGGTGTTAGTGTTATGCCTCTCTATTTATATCGTAGACTTGAATTGAATAAGTTGACACCTACTGAAATATCTTTGCAAATGGCTGATAAATCAACGGCTATACCTGTTGGTATTTGTGAAGATGTGCCTGTTGTGGTTGCAAACGTTACTATTTTAATGGACTTCGTTATTCTTGATATTCCCGAGGACGATAGTATGTCTATTATTCTTGGAAGACCCTTCTTGAATACTGCAGGGGCTGTTATTGATTGCAACAAAGGCAATGTCACTTTTCATGTTAATTGTAATGAGCATACGGTACACTTTCCGAGGAAACAACCTCAAGTTCACAGTATCAATTCTATTGGAAAAATTCCAACTATTATAATTGGAGGTTTTGAATTTCCTCTTCCTACTGTCAAGAAGAAATATGATATTCTTATTGTTGGGGATGTGCATATCCCCGTTGAGGTAACCTAGTGCTATTCGAAAATTCTCTGGTTTCATGCAAGTCAGAATGAGTTTGTTAACAAGACCTGATCAACCTTGTTAGTGGATTCCTTTTGATGAGCATGAGATGGATGAAGTTAGAAAGCACAACTTTTTGTACTCTCCTTTTACTTTCTGTTATTTAGAAGGAATAAAGCAAAATAGTATTTTCTGTCTGTTTTCTGATTTATCTGTGCAATAAAAAATACCCCAAAAATAAAAGTTTTCAGAATGCCCCGAAAATGAAATATGATTTTTTCTAGAATATTTGAGAATATCTGGCACTGAGAACACATCAGGGGGAGCAAGCACCTGGCCACGAGGGTCCTGGGCGCAGCCACCCCCCCTGGGGCACGCCCCTTGCCTCGTGGGCCCACGGTGGCTGCCCTCCACTTATTCCTGCACCCACACACTCCTTCCTCCCAAAAAATCACCATCCAGCTCAAGCACGAGTTCTAGCTCATTTTGCTGCGATTTTCGATCTCCTTGCTCAAAGCCTCATTCACAAAACTACTTTGGGGGATTGTTCCTTGGTATGTGACTCCTCCAATGGTCCAATTAGTTTTTGTTCTAGTGCTTTATTCATTGCATATTTTTGCTGCTTGGGTGACCAGGTTCTTGAGCTTCAAATTTATATGGTTACAAGTAGTTCTAATGCATGATATAGGCTCTAGGCACTTGTAGGAGTAGTTGCTATCAATTTTGTTGAGTTTGGTTCACTTTTATTTGAAGTTACTAAAAATTTCAGAAATTTTTCAGACGAAGAAATATGTTTAGGAAAATGTATCAAGGTGGTTCTTGTAGTAAGCAAGGACCCAGGCTTGCAATGCGCGATGCGGACGATGAACCACCAAGGGACGCTCCAGTGCGGGCTTGTGAATGGCCTTCAGAGGACTTCATGGATCAAGCAGGAATCAAGGAAGAATTTAACACATATTTGCGTAACGCTGATCTTGTGAGCTTCGAAGCCGAGAAGTGCTGCCAGTACCACTATCTCACTAGTTCCTTTGTGAGGAGGTTTGAATTTTCATCTTCACGTAATTCTCAAACTGTCCTGTTTGATCTTTATGAAAATTCTTATACTATGGACTTAGAGATTTTACCACTGCTTGCAAACTTCGACAATGGGGTAGTCCTAGTGAACCTCGCAAATCTGAATTTAGAGATTTTCTTGCTAGTATAACTGTGGCGGAATATAGAGATATAACACAAGCTACCATAGGGAGCATTCATTTTCCTGCTATACATTATTTTGCTCTCTTTATAGGTAGGTGCATAAATGGTAAGGATGAAGCATGTCACATGTGTGTCCCTGATCTCAGTGTTCTCAGGAGTGCTGTACTAGGAGATAAACATTACAATTTGGGAGCCATTGTTGCACGTAGGTTGCATCATAATAAAATTAATGGAGATTTCTTTGGTGGGATTCATGCAACCCGTTTAGCTAACTTTCTTGGTATTTCTATATGTGAGAATGATATTGAGTTGCCTCCTGTTTATTTAGATTATGATGCTCTGGTTCGCCATTAGTTTGTTGAGAGGGATGGACCTCCCTTCCAGTACTGACTAATCTTTGACAAAAGTCGCGCTGTCCATATTACTCTCCTGCTCCTGCCTTCTTTGATTATCAGGCAAAAGGAAGATATGCTATTACCCAAGAGGAGGCAGATGAGTACGAGAGGAGGGCGGAGGCAGCTCGCCGCCACGCTGCAGCTCAGGAGGCAATAACCGCTGCATCCCAGTACGACCCCAACTACAATTTTGGATATCCGCCAGGCCATCCGTGGCTATAAACCAACTTAGGCCAAAAGCCTAAGCTTGGGGGAGTATGTATTTCTCACCGACATTACATTCATGTTCACACACTCATTGCCAGTTGTCGGTGCTCATACTCTTTCATTGTACTACCCATGCTAGTTTATTTTCTTTTTAGTCTTCTTCTTGTGTGTTTGAAAAACCTTAAGAAAAACCAAAAAAAATTAGTTGTAGCTTTTAGCTAGTTTACTTTTCATGCTTGTAGTAGTAGTAACTAAAAGAAAACCCAAAAAGATTTATCGTTCTTCTTTTGCTTGTTGGGAGCTTTCCCGTGTAAATAGTTTTATTTCTTTTTTTTATTTGGGGGTCGATAGGAGAAGACCATAATTAAATTATTGAAGTGGCTCTTATATGCATTATTGCTGATTTAACCAAGAGCCCATATTGCCTTGTCTTCTCCTGTTTATTGAATGCCTGCAGATTCCAGCTTAGTCCAATGCACGTGCACTATTATTATTGTACACACCGTTCAGTCGTGCAAGAGAAAGGCAATAATGACGATATATGATGGATTGATTGAGATGGGAAAAGCTGGTATGAACTCGATCTCTCTTGTTTTTGTAAATATGATTAGTTCATCGTTCCTGATTCAGCCTATTATGACTGAACATGTTTGCAATGACAATTAGAGATTATAGTTACTTATGCCATGCTTAATTAGCTATGAGTTATAATGGTTTACCTTGCGTGCCAACATGCTATTAAAATGGTTGTGATGTGGTATAGTGGGGTGGTATCCTCCTTTGAATGATTTGAGTGACTCGACTTGGCACATGTTCACGCATGTAGTTGAAACAAATCAACATAGCCTTCACGATATTTATGTTCATGGTGGATTATATCCTACTCATGCTTGTACTCAATGTTTATTAATTTTAATGCATGTTCATGACTGTTGTCGCTCTCTAGATGGTCGCTTCCCGGTCTTTTGCTAGCCTTCACTTGTACTAAGCGGGAATACTGCTTGTGCATCCAATTCCTTAAACCCCAAAGTTATTCCATACGAGTCCACCATACCTTCCTATATGCGGTATTTACCTGCCGTTCCAAGTAAGTTTGTATATGCCAACCTCTAAACCTTCAAATGAAATTATGTGTTGTATGCTTGAATAGCTCATGTATCAACTAGGGCTGTCTATATCTTCCATACTAGGTGGGTTATTCTCAAGAGGAGTGGACTCCGCTCCTCACTCACGAGAACATGGCTGGTCACCGGGATGCCCAGTCCCACGCTTTATGCAAATTAAATCAAAATAATTGCAAACAAAACTCCCCCGGGGATGTTGCTAGTTGGAGGCACTCGTTGTTTCAAGCAAGCCATGGATTGATGCTTGTTGGTGGTGGGGGAGTATAAACTTTACCATTCTGTTTGGGAACCGCCTATAATGTGTGTAGCATGGAAGATATCGCCATCTCTTGGTTGTTATGTTGACAATGAAAGTATGCTGCTCAAAATATTATTTATCTCTATTTCAAAATCGAGCTCTGGCACCTCTACAAATCCCTGCTTCCCTCTACGAAGGGCCTATCTATTTACTTTTATGTTGAGTCATCACCCTCTTATTCAAAAGCACCAGTTAGGGAGCACCACTGTCATTTTCATCCATTACTATTAATTTATATTGGGTATGACTATGACTGTATCTCTTTTACCATGAATTACAATGTCTAGTCAATCCTTGATCTTTAAAGGTGCTCTGCATTTATGTTTTGTGGTCTCAGAAAGGGCTAGCGAGATACCATCTTCTTATATCATATTTGTCGGTGTATAAAAAGAGGGGTACACTTTTTATACCCCTATACCTGTGCATGGGCAGTCAGAGCCACGCCCACGGCCACGCCAAGCAGAGCAAGGAAGGAGAGCCAAGGTGAGACTAGAGCGCGATTTGACCAAGGGCGACACCGAGGCCAAAAACCACAAGAAGCAAAGGGACGAGGCAGGCTCCCCCGGCAAGATCCTTGCCGGGGACAGCCTTAGCAGCCCCGGCGAGACCCTTGCCGGGGCAGCTCACCCCGCACCAACAGAGCGAGTCATCCTTGAGCCCACGGCCTCTAGCGGAGTCTACTACGTTGAGACAAGGGATCGGGAGACACCTCCTTGGTGGCATGCAAATCTTCGTCAAGATCATAAGCATTCAAGATCAGATGAGCACTAGAAGACGACGACCCTTGGCGGGATCCCAGCCAAGGAGAACCACAAGACCCCCGGCAAGCGCCTTGCCAGGGACGATAGTGAACGCCACGGCAAGGTCCTTGCCGGGGCCCCGGCAAGACCCTTGCCGATGACATCAAGAGGGCCACCATCAGGCCCGCACTAGCCAAGTCTCCGCCGCCGTTCACCTGCAGCTGCCGACCCAACCAGCTGGGCAGGCACCTGCGTGGCAACATGCAGCCCTTCGTGGAGGCTCTACCACCGTGCCACCTCAGCTGCCTGCCTGCCTACATGGCACCCCATGCATCGCTGGCCGGGGTGCGTGTCAAAGCTTGGAGGAGCGGCGACGGACGGGATAGGCCCCGTTTCCACCCCCGATAAAGCAAGAGGACACCTAAGCTACGCATTAAATGCGTCTTGTCTTGTAATGGGAGGGAGAACCTCGCAACTCTGTACCCTTTCCACCTCCTGTGTGCCACTGTGGCAACCCCTTTTTCCCTATAAAAGGAGGCCCGAGGCGACCAGGAGAAGGATTCGGCTTTTTGGAGCTCGTTACACCCCGTAGCTATCTCAAGAGCTCAGAATACATCCACCAAAGCAGGACTAGGGTTTTACGCACTCCGCGGCCCGAACCTGGATAAACGAACCGTGTGCTCTCTGTGAGATCCACTCTTCTCTCAACCCCGCACCCCGCCAACCGTAGTAGGGATTCTTGTGATCCCATAGGTGTCATTTCCACCGACATCTTTGGCGTGCCAGGTAGGGGGTGCGTAGTTGTGAGAATCGACGTTAGCATCTAGTCAAGCGGCTCTTCATCGCCATGGCTCTTAAAGAAGAAGGAGGGCCAGAAGATCAGCGCCAGTACGGCTACAAACAGAAGCTAAGTCACACTGAACCCCGAATATTCCCATTCTTTTATATGAGGTTATTCTCCTCGGAGATGTCATTCTTTGTATGAAAAACCTGTACGCAAAAGGGGCCCTCCGCAATCGGCAACGCCTTTGTTCTGTTTCGAGTCCGCTCAACAGCTCAAACAGTTGCGTTGAAAACAGTAGGGTAGCCTTCCGCAATTGGCAAGGCTCTCGACTCTGACTCGAGTCAAACTCGACAGTTCGAGCGGCTACGTTAAGGGCGGTAAGGTGGTTCGCCCGGCAGCACGCACACCCTGCAGGCCAATGGGGACCCGTCCCCAAAACGCCGCCCTGGGTTTCCGCGCCGGCAAGCCTACCCAGCTAGCGTAGGGTGGACATACAAAGGTACAACAAACATGAAAATAGCATGCATAATCTCAAAATATTGCAAAGTTATATTACACAGAATTGTTGCCGTGGTTCTAACTAGAGATAGAAATTGTCTTGGTTGTGAACCCGCAGCAGCGATAAGAAAACGGGGCACCTAATCCGGGCGCTGGCCCGCCACCCTCAGAATTCCGCCGACTCGGCTGATGATGGGCTCAATGCACTCCCTGAGCGGCGCAAGGTCGGTCCCCTCCGTCAAGCTCTCCAGCGCGGCGTCGAAGTCGAGGTCGGGGTTCCAGTGCGCCACCTTGGTGAGAACCTTGGTCATGGCGCCCCGACAAAGCATCCGGGACTCATCGGCCAGTTCAGCCGCCCAGCTGGCATGGAGGCACTCCAGAGCACCGACGACCTTCTCAAAGAACGTGGTCAGGCTGCAATTGGTGCTCACGCCCCGTTCCGGGACATACCTCACGTCCGGCATCCCCATGATGGCCAACTGTGCGGCGGCCTGGTTGGCGACGGTGGCGAGGCGATCGAGCCAACGACTCTCGCCCTCCACATGCTCCGCAAAGTTGAGGCCCTCGTTCTTCCGCAACAGCTTCTCGCCCTACAGCTCCTTGGCCAGGGTTTCTTCTCGGGTTGTAGCCTCCGACAACACCTTCTCGAGGCCCTCCAGGTTCAGCTTGAGGTCTTTGATGGAGTTGTTGGCCTCGGAGAGCTCCCCAGCCTTGCTGACAGCCGCGCCCTTCGCCTCCATCAAGGCACTGTTGAGCGTGTCCTTTTCCTGGGACAGTTTCAGGGCCTGCTCCTTCAGCCTGTCGCGCTCTGCCTCTAGCTCCTCCATCTTGCCGGCGTGAACCTGGGCCTGGGCATTGAGTGCCTCCTTGTGCCTCTGCTCCAGCTCACCGGTCCGCTACAAGACAAGCTTCTCCACCTTTGCATCCTTGCCGCGAAGTGTGGCGGCGAGCTTCTCCTCGCGTGCATCAAGCTCCTCCTCTTGAGAGTTCAGCGTGGCCTCGCGCTGGGTCCGAACGGCCTCGGCGGCCTCGGCCGAGTTCTTCGCCGCCTCTCGAGCTTTCTCGACGTCGGCGAGCTTCATGGTGAGCTCCACGTCGCGCCTGGCCTGCTCGCCTTGGGTAGCCTTGAGCTCCTCGTGGGCCTCGCGGAACCAGTTCTGCGCTTCGGTGACGCGCTCCTGGAGACCCGCCTCCGCTTTCTCCACCACTGCCGTCCTGGACTTCACCTTGTCCAAGCGGGCGCGGTAGAGCGCCTGGAGCTTCCGGAAGCTGGCGCCCATGGCCTGGAGGAGCCGCTCCTCCTGCGAGCCGTCCCAACCAACAATTGGCTCGTCGACGACTCCAAGCCCGGCAGCGGCAAGCACCTCATCGTCGAACACCTCTCCCTTGGCGGGTGCCCTGGTGCTCGACATGCCTGGGAGGTGAACGAACAAGTCGTCGCTCACCCTCAGGTACTTGCCGAAGCCGAAAGCAGTAGAGGAGGAAGGCTGGTCACCAACCTCCTCCTCCTCCTCCTCCTCGGCGGCGGCCCCGCTGGCCTCCCCGGCAGGCCCCTTGCCGGGCTCCTCAGCGGCAGCCTTGTCGGCCTCCCCGGTGGGCCCCTCGGCGGCCTCCTCATCAGCGGCCTTGGCGGCCTCCCCGGCGGCGGCCTTGGCGGCCTCCTCGGCGGCAGCTTTGTCGGCCTCCTCGGCAGCCCCCTTGGCGGCCTCCTCCGCGGCGATCCTCTCGGCGTCTGCCTCGGCGGCCTTGGCGACGCCCTCAATCACGGCGTCCACGTCCTCTAGATCTATCAAAGAGGAATCCGGGCGCCGAAGACAGGGGTGAGACAAAGCCCAGACCAAGAACCAGAAAGAAGAAGTAGCAGGGACGAACAGCGAGTGACCTACCGGTGCCTGGCCGGGAAGCAGAAGTCCCCTCCCCGTCAACATTTGGCGCCGAGGCAAAGCCACCGGCGCCCAAGTTCTCTTCCTCCTCCTCCATGGGTGTGGGCCCGGTGCTTGGCACCCTTGCCGGGGACACCCCTCGGGGCGGCGTGGTTGATGGGGGCGGCGTGTTGGGAGTGGCCCCCTGTGGCTCCTCCTGATGCTGCTCCCCTCCTACACACCTAGCAAGGTCAGCACCAAAACATCGCGCCCCTGACACATGTCGAAGAGAGAAGAATGATGAACTTACACTGGGGGCTTTGCCGGGGGCTGCTGTCCGGGCTGCTCAACACCACCAAGGGCGCCCTCGAAGCACCGGCCGGGGGCTGGCCACCAGTCGAGACCTTGGCCCTTTTTGCTCTCTGGGCCAGCGTCTCCGCGTCCCTTCCGAGACAAAAACAAGTCAAGATCAGTACCACAAAGTGGGGAGGCAGAGATAACGAAAAAGGAACCGGACACTTACTCGTCGTCCACCTCCTCCTCTGCGGTCTTCCTCTTTCTCCTCGAACTGAGGGATCCAAAATCATAAGTGATCCCCGCACCGACGTTCGCTGAGGGAGGGGAGGAAGGCGGCGTTTGGGCACGCCTGGATGAAGAAGAGGCGGCTGTCTTCTTCTTCACCGTGACCTTCACCGGCTTCTTCACCGTCCCGGCCCTCGTGTAGGGCCGAGACCCCTCCAAGGTCAGCCGTGGCTACGCAGCCCTGCCAGGCCGGACCGGCTCGCTAGAGCTGGCCCGCCGCAGGACTTGCCCCCTCCCCACGGGTGGCGCCGGATCTGTGGTCTCCTCCTCCTCCGACCACGACGACTCGCCGGTCACATCCTCAACCAGTGGAACCTCGGTGCCGGCGCTGCTAGCTCCCCCGACGGCCACCGCCCACCAGGCAAGCTCCTCCTCCTCCGCGGCCTTCGCGTCCTTGTCCTCCACACCGCCATCCTCGCCGGCCTCCCTGGCGAGCTGTGCCTCCCTCGCCTTGGTGGCGATGTAATCCAGCTCCGCCTGGGAGGTGTCTCCGCATCATGGCAATTATCGCGGACCGACATGAGTTGTTGCACAACGGGACCACCCCCATTGGCAGCTTGAACAACGGCCCCTTGAGGACCTTGCCGGCCTTCACGGCGGCCCTCGCAACCTTGCCGGTCTGCTCAACCTCGCCGTCCAGGCCCACGTCAAGCTGGAAAAGCCATTGGCAGAACTGGGCGTGCGCCATCACCGTAAAGTTGTGGTCGAGGCCTGGGCGGAGTCGCATGATGTCAGCAGGGTTCGTGAAGATCCAGATTGGCCTCCCCTTGTTATGCAGCGAAGCGATCCAGCGACGGATGAAATCCGCCCCGATCATTTCGAGGGTGAGCCTAGCCTGAGTAAGCCGGAGAATTTTGGTGGTAGAAACAGAGAGCCTTCCGTCAGCGGCATCAACATCACTCCAGTCGCTGCCACGAACTGGCGGTGCCCGGCGAACTTTGCAGAACGCCGGCGGGTTCTCCTCCTCAATCCAGCACCACCGGCCCCGCCACTCATCCCACCTCTCCTTCATGGCGTCGTCCGGGTACGCCTCCTTGGATCTTGGGATCCAGGTGATGCAACCAGAGATGGCACCCCCTGTCTGGATCCGAGGGTAGAAGTATTGGCGGAAAAGCGCCATGTTGGGATACACCCCAGCAAAGCCTTCGCAGAGGTGCGCGAAAAGGGCCATGCACGCCACCGCGTTCGGAGTAAAATCCAAAAGACGAAAACCGAAGGTGTGCATGATGTCGCTGAAGAAATTGGAAAAAGGAGGACAGAGCCCGCAAGAAAAATAATCAACGAAGAAGGGATACCGATTTGAGGCAGGCTCGGCACAGGCGGCAGGGATGACGCGCGTAGCCGGGTGCGCGAGGGTAAAAGGAACAGTGTGCCCACGGTTATCCCTTTTTATGGGGAAAGCCGCGGGCCGCGCCGCCCATTTACTGCGATATGACGCATGCGTGTGAAAACCACCCCACGCATGCCGCCCATGTCACGCACACCCCTCCACGCCGCGCCGCTCGCGCGGGTCGTGGGAAGCATAGCGCGCGAAAGGTCTTACCACGGCAAAAACCGCCACGCCTGCCCGCGCACCGTTCTGGGCCTAGCCCAACAACGCGTCGCACTTATGTGTGGCCCAGGCCCGGGGGCTCCTGTCGGTGTACAAAAAGAGGGGTACACTTTTTATACCCCTATACCTGTGCACGGGCAGTCGGAGCCACGCCCACGGCCATGCCAAGCAGAGCAAGGAAGAAGAGACAAGGTGAGACCAGAGCGCGAGTTGACCAAGGGCGACACCGAGGCCAAAAACCACAAGAAGCAAAGGGACGAGGCAGGGGACAGCCTTAGCAGCCCCGGTGAGACCCTTGCCGGGGCAGCTCACCCCACACCAACAGAGCTAGTCACCCTTGAGCCCGCCGCCTCTAGCGTAGTCTACTACATTGAGACAAGGGATCGGGAGACACCTCCTTGGTGGCATGCAAATCTTCGTCAAGATCATAAACATTCAAGATCAAATGAGCATTAGAAGACGACGACCCTTGGCGGGATCCCAGCCAAGGAGAACCACAAGACCCCCGGCAAGCGCCTTGCCGGGGACGACAGTGAACGCCACGACAAGGCCCTTGCCGGGGCCCCGACAAGACCCTTGCCGAGGACATCAACAGGGCCACGACCTGTTCGTTTTGGCATTTGAGTGTTTTTCATGGTCGATAAAAAAAATCTTTTGATGTCTTGCTAGTTCAATGTTTTGACAGAAGCGCGCGGTGTAATTCCATTGATTTTTGGATTTCGATCGTATCTAAGATCCTAGCCAAGTCTCCGCCGCCGTTCGCATGCAGCTGCCGACCCAACCAGCTGGGCAGGCACCTGCGTGGCAACATGCGGCCCTTCATGGAGGCTCTACCACCGCGCCACCTCAGTTGCCTGCCTGCCTACATGGCACTGCATGCATCGCTGGCCAAGGTGCGTGTCAAAGCTTGGAGGAGCGGCGACGGATGGGACAGGCCCCGTTTCCACCCCCGATAAAGCAACAGGACACCTAAGCTACGCATTAAATGCATCTTGTCTTGTAATGGGAGGGAGAACCTCGCAACTCTGTACCCTTTCCACCTCCTGTGTGCCACTGTGGCAACCCCTTTTTCCCTATAAAAGGAGGCCCGAGATGACCAGGAGAAGGGTTCGGCTTTTTGGAGCTCGTTACACCCCGTAGCTAGCTCAAGAGCTCAGAATACATCCACCAAAGCAGGACTAGGGTTTTACGCACTCCACGGCCCGAACCTGGATAAACGAACCGCATGCTCTCTGTTAGATCCGCTCTTCTCTCAACCCCGCGCCCCGCCAACCGTAGTAGGGATTCTGGTGATCCCATAGGTGTCATTTCCACTGACAATATTATGATTGTTTTGAGAAAGTGTTGTCATCCGAGATTTATAATTATTGCTCGCTAGTTGATTATGCCATTGATATGAGTAAACATGAGACCTAAGTGTTATTGTGAATATGGTTAGTCATAATCTTTGCTGAAAACTTGAATGCTGGCTTTACATATTTACAACAACAAGAGCAAACAGAGTTTGTAAAAGTTTTTCTTTATCACTTTCAGTTTATCAACTGAATTGCTTGAGGACAAGCAAAGGTTTAAGCTTGGGGGAGTTGATACATCTCCGTCGTATCTACTTTTCCAAACACTTTTGCCCTTGTTTTGGACTCTAACTTGCATGATTTGAATGGAACTAACCCGGACTAACGCTGTTTTCAGCAGAATTTCCATGGTGTTATTTATGTGCAGAAACAAACATTCTCGGAATGACCTGAAACTCCACGGAACTTATTTTTGGAAAAGAAGAAAATATGGCGAAAGAATCAAGGCCAGGGGGCCCACACCCTGTCCACGAGGGTGGGGGGTGCGCCTCCCCCCCTTGGCGCGCCCCCCTGCCTCATGGGCCCCCTGGTGCTCCACCGACCTCAACTCCAACTCCATATATTTGTGTTTGGGGAGAAAAAAATCAGAGAGAAGGATTCATTGCGTTTTACGATACGGAGCCGCCGCCAAGCCCTAAACTCTCTCGGGAGGGCTGATCTGGAGTCCGTTCGGGGCTCCGGAGAGGGGAATCTGTCACCGTCGTCATCATCAACCATCCTCCATCACCAATTTCATGATTCTCATCACCGTGCGTGAGTAATTCCATCGTAGCTAGGCTTGCTGGATGGTGATGGGTTGGATGCGATCTATCATGTAATCGAGTTAGTTTTGTTAGGGTTTGATCCCTAGTATCCACCATGTTCTGAGATTGATGTTGCTACGACTTTGCTATGCTTAATGCTTGTCACTAGGGCCTGAGTGCCGTGATTTCAGATCTGAACCTATTATGTTTTCATGAATATATGTGAGTTCTTGATCCTATCTTGCAAGTCTATAGTCACCTACTATGTGTTATGATCCGACAACCCCGAAGTGACAATAATCGGGACCACTCCCGGTGATGACCGTAGTTTGAGGAGTTCATGTATTGACTATGTGTTAATGCTTTGTTCCGGTACTCTATTAAAAGGAGGCCTTAATATCCCTTAGTTTCCATTAGGACTCCGCTGCCACGGGAGGGTAGGACAAAAGATGTCATGCAAGTTCTTTTCCTTAAGCACGTATGACTATATTCGGAATACATGCCTACATTACATTGATGAATTGGAGCTAGTTCTGTGTCACCCTATGTTATGACTGTTACATGATGAACCGCATCCGACATAATTATCCATCACCGATCCAATGCCTACGAGCTTTTGCTATATTGTTCTTCGCTTATTTACTTTTCCGTTGTTATTTATTACAATCACTACAAAACCCAAAAATATTACTTCTGCTACTGTTACTTTTGCTACCGTTACCACTACTATCATATTAATTTGCTACTAAACACTTTGCTACAGATATTAAGTTTCCAGGTGTGGTTGAATTGACAACTCAGCTGCTAATATTTGAGAATATTCTTTGGCTCCCCTTGTGTCGAATCAATAAATTTGGGTTGAATACTCTACCCTCGAAAGCTGTTGTGATCCCCTACACTTGTGGGTTATCATTGATGTGAGACCATCTTCCTTCTTTTTGTCTTCTCCACAACCACCATTCTATTCCACCTATAGTGCTATGTCCATGGCTCACGCTCATGTATTGCGTGAAAGTTGAAAAAGTTTGAAAATACTAAAGTATGAAACAATTGCTTGGCTTGTCATTGGGGTTGTGCCTGATTTGAGCATTTTGTGTGATGAAGATGGATCATAGCCAAACTGTGACAGCCTGGTTTTTGCCCTCTCTTCTTTTTCTAATTTTTATTTGGTTTTTATTTGAATTTGGAGTTTTGGATCATTTTAGTTGGACTTAAACACTTGGGCATCACCTTGATTTTCACCCAAGTGACTCATCCCTCTCCCTAGCCATCATTTCTTCTCTCGTTAACCTCAAAATAATATTATGAATATTTTTCTTAAATGAAAAATATTCATTTCTCCTCCAAAACCCTAACCAGCCACATGTGTTCCAAAGCAACCCCTATTTTTTTGCCCACAAAAATCTAAGAAAATTCCCAAATATTCTTTGAACCCTAGGGTACCTTTCTGAGCAAAAATATTGCATCACTTTTTGGTACATTTTTGCTACAGAAAATATTTTCTGTTCTGACCAGAAATAGTAGTTTCTACAGCAACTACCATATTACTTGCTCTAATACTGCTGAATTTTCTTCTGCATCACTACCTTCCTAGATGATTGCTAACCTCCAAAGCTCAGCTCCCAACTCCTACTAATTTAACCACAGTTAACGCTTAAAGTTACTGCCCAAAAACTTACCAGGAAGTGAAACTCCAACATACAACACTTGGGCTCGACTCAAAGCATTGGCACAACCCAAAACACTAAGGACTACACGCCAGACATGAAATTGGGGCCAGCCGTGGCTCTATGCTGAAGTGCACGCGGTGACCATGCGTGTGCACGGTGCCAGCATGCTAGGCGACGCGCTCTGAGTGCCGCCGAGCGATTTGTTCGTCGTGTGCTCGCTTCCCCGGCTGCCGCACCTCGCCAAACTTTGCCACCATCACCGTCTCGACGCCCTTAACCCCCTCCTGGCGCTCGCCGATGCCGGAGCTCGCCGCAGCGAGCACGGGCTCGACCCGGCCACCAGAACAATGCACCACGCACTGTGTTCGTCGCCACCCCCTCGTTCCTGTGCTCGTCGTCACCCTCTCACAGTGCCCGTGTGAGCTGCGTCGCCTTCCCCTCGCTCACTGACGTCGTTCGTCGCCGGGCGCCATGCCAGGTGTCCTCCGGCGGAGCCCGATCCCCTCACCTCGCTCGCCTATAAATGCAGCCCTCTCCTGCCCTCTCGAGCATCACAAACTTACCTCACACACTCCATCAGACAGTAGGAAGCCGTAGCCCGGCCGGGCAGGCCTCAGGCCGCCATCCCCGAGCTCGAGCTCGCCGGCGATCCCCGCGGTTCGCCCCCACCGCTCCAGCCCCTCCCAGGCTCAGGCTACTCTTCCAGAGCCTCCGCCGTGCTACAGTGGTGCCATCGGACCCATTTGGAGCCACTGGTGCGCCTCCCGTCGCCGTCATCCCCAACTCCGGCGACCTCTGCTCTCTGTTGCCGCTGGAGAGGCTCGTTCCGACATCGTCCGACCACCCCTAGGTATTCTGCGGGTACGGGCAGGTGCGCCTCGGTCTTCTCTGTCGATCTATCCCTCTAGATCTGGCCAAGGTGCCCTCCTCGCCGGCGTGTGCTCCGGCGGAGCCCCGCCGTGCTCTATTTCCGTCTCCCCCTGCCTCTCACCTGACCAGGAGGGCCCGCTGTCAGCCACTCTGGCCGCGCCCGAAGCGGTACGAGTGGTGGCGCCCCGCGGGTTTACGTCTTCGACGTCACCCCCTAGTTCTGTTTTTATTTAAATTAAATTCAAATTTAACGAAAGAGCTTCAAACAGCCACAACTTTTTAACCATAAGTCCAAATGAATTGATTCTTTTTTGCATTTTGTTCTTAATGAAAATATCTAGCAGCTCACCAAAAATGAGATTTTTACCTGCTGTTTAGAATTTCTGGTGATTTTTAGAATGTTTCTTGATGTTTTCTTTTTATGTTTTTAATTGCTTTCAGAGGTGAAGCTTGTCTTGAGGATCACCAGGAGGAGTGTGAACCTCACCTGCACTAAGGCAAGCCACAACAACATTTTTGTGGTGCCATTGCAATATTTGTGATTTTTTCAACTTGAATAAATGTTTTAGTTCATGCATTTAAATCACTTAAATAACTATATATATTCTATTGGATGCTTGTTTAGCTTGATATGGTTAGTATACATTAGTTTGAAGCTAACTAAGTTAGTTTAAGTCAGCAGAAGTAATGCTTGGTGGTGAAGTAATAAAATTACTATGAAAAAGATTTAGTTTGGTGAATATTTTCTTAAATGAGGAAATGATTTATATTAAGTTACTAGCATGGTGAAGCTTGCTAAATAAATATAACCAGAGAAAGGTTATGAGTTGTTGATATGTATGGTTACTACTTGATGAAGTTGGCCCATTTATTTTCAATGATAAGTGATGCATGTTATATGATTGCATTTTCATGGCATATCATGACACCGGTTATTTTCATTTTAAGTTGAACCTGATAATAACTCAACTTGAACATATTGTTGATCCGGTCATGGTGCCACTGAATCGAGTTTTTCCCAGTGCAACCACATTTTCCTTTATGGGAAGGCCTTTATTCGGTCCGTTGTCATGCCTCTGGTCGGTGCCTCCAACGAGGGAAGGTTATGGGCATGCATTACCCTGGCCCGGTAAGCAGACATAACCTTGTGTGCCCATTGTTGTTATGGTACCTTATCCTCGTTTGGGACCGTTTATGTCTTTGCCTCGACGGTGGCCGTTGGTGTCTTTGGTAGACATGGGGCCACCCAGGACTTAGCCTAGTGGGGAGTGAGTCGGAGTGGCCGGGAGAGTGTCATGGCAATGGAGGGGTTTCGTCGGAATGCCGTTGGTCCACCCGAATGGGAGTACGAGGCCATGGATTTCGTGGTGTGGGTACAGTGCGCTACCTCTATAGGGTGTATTCAATCTATCGATAGCCGAGTCCACGATTACGGACACAACTCAAAAGTAGGTCACACCATGGATCAACATTTAAATAATCTTGCACACTAAAGCTAATAACTTTGCACTGTTGGAAAGAGGATGGTTGAGAAACCATTTTGATGATGGAGACCAAGTTAGTTTGTGATCCGAGAAAGATCGCCGTTTGGTTACGAGGTAACCCATTTAAAGACCAAGATGTTGGTCCGTTTGTGATCCGAGAAAGATCACTGTTTGGTTATGAGGTAACCCGTCTGGTAAGCAAGTCCGAGGGGCTTGAGGCACGAGATCTTATTCATTGCATCCCTAGTATGTTCTTGCATTGATGATAATATGCTTAAGATCATGATATTGCTTGTCATTATGTTTATGCTTGTTGTGAGCTTGCAAGTACATTCAATGTACTGACCCGGCATGTCATGCCATATTTCAGGAAAGTCTCGTTCGAACGGAGTGCTGTCCGAGGTTAGATCGTGTCCACATCGGTGTCCCTGTGCTATGGAGTTCCGCTACGTCGTCGTTCCGCTGCCGCGCCTTTATGTTCACTAAATAATGTACATATTGTTCAGCCCCACCGTGTGTGCCACTTGGTCTCGCAACTTGTTGTAATATGAACTATGTTCCGCTAGCATCAATAAAGCGGTTGTTTTCTGTACCAAGATGTTGTGTATTGCCAGAAGATAAGATCTCTGGGCTGGCAATGCAAGGTAAACCGGTTGCTCTGAGCCGGGGTGCCACAACGCTTGGTATCAGAGCCGCGCTGACTGTAGGACACGCTCGACTACCACGTGTTAACTGGATGCTAGTTAGACTAAAAATTGAGTGCCGATAGTGTTTGTAGTTGATTGTTGCCTTGCATGCACTCGTTTTATTTTTATTCTAACCTACTAATGGCCGTGAGTGTAGATGGCTCCGGTGGCACATCCGTGCCAGTTGCAGCTGATGGCATACACGTCACCGCATCTCCTTCGTAATGTGTGGCGTCGGTTGTACCCTCTTGGTGACGACCTAGCCTATCGTGTGTACCGGGAGCGTCTAGCAGACTCGGTGTATGAGTATCACGCAGTGGTTACTCTGCGCACCAGTTCATCTTCCAACACTTACATTCGTACCTCCAGGAGCGGTTTCGCTTCTACCGCTTCCCAGGCTGTCCGGTTTGCTGCATTTGAGGTCCTCGTCGAGTTGCGCTATAACGAGGTCCGGATGCAGAACCACCCAGGTTTCCACTACTATCCCTCCTTGCATGATAATGGTCGTGTCCGTTTTCCTATCATTGATCCGTAGTCTGATAGTACGGCTAGCCACCTTTCTCGCTACATCACTGCTACCTACCTTCTGATTCACGAGCTGGCTCGAGAGCTGACTCGTGCTCGCACTGCTTTAGCCGCCACTAGAGCATTCTCTACTCCATCGTCTATGGGATTTACCCCTTATATTCCACCCGGTTCTAGCTCGCCTATTTCACCGGTCACTCCTCCGAGTAGCTCGGGCACCTCGAGCGTGACTCCTCTCAGTGCTCCTGCTAAGTGGGTTTCCCTTCTTGCTACCCCCGTAGCCCCGATGCTCCAGCCTCATCCTGCACCTGCTCCGGAGGGAGAGCCCTCGAGGCAGCGTCGTCGTGTTACATTTAACCCAGTTGTCTCGGTTAACGTCGTAAGTTCAGGATTCGAGTCCGCTTCAGGGGAGGACCCCGCAGCACCATCAGAGCATTAGAGCGATCGAGTATCCGCAGTTGTCATGTTGATGTACGGATGTAGTCGTACGAGTCATGATGTTCCGTTCTATGTATGAGAGTAGTCGAACTTATCATGTCATTTATCTTTCATGTATGAGTCTATGTATAATTATGTTGGAACCCTTTCTTATCCGCCGCGTTTTCTTCGATATTCCATTTTTCGCTGGCTTTTCCCCACTATTTTTGGATGTTTCTCATCTCAAATGTGTTGTCTTGGGAAAACCAAATAATAGGATGACGCGGGGAGGCAGCAGTAGTGCCGCTTGTGAGGATGTCCCTGTTCGTCGTTCTGCGCGACAGGCAGGGCACTCCCTCGAGCCCTATGTTCCACCACCGCCTCCACCGCCCAATCCACCCTCCACCAAGGAAATTTTACGCATGTTTGAGGAAAGAAGGAATAATGATCTGCTCGAAATATTAAGGAGTGTGCAAGCTATGGTTGGGTAGAATGGAAATCAGAACGGCCATCACTCCAAACTGTCAGATTTTTAGAGAACCAAGCCTCCCAGTTTTAGTCAGGTTATTGATCCCTTGGACGCAGACGATTGGTTACGAACTATTGAGAAGAAGCTTGAGATTGCTCGTACTGAAGAGGATGACAAGGTTCCATTTGCAACACATTATCTCGAAGGAGCTGCCGCTATATGGTGGGAAAATGCGAAAGCCATGTGGCATGCTGATGAAGAAATCACTTGGGCAAAATTCAAAGATCAATTTCATAAATACCCTGCTGGTATTATGAAGGTCAAGCAGCGTGAACTCCTCACGCTCATCCAAGGAAGTCAGTCTGTGAGTGAATATTTACATAAGTTCAATCATTTTCCCATTACTCCCTCTATGATGTGGCCACAGAAGAAACAAAGATTGATTGATTTCTTGGAGGATTAAACCAGCACCTTTGATCCACACTCAGTATGTTTGATTTTCCAGATTTCCAAACTCTGGTAAGCAAGGGCCACATTGCTGAAAGGGAGCACAAGCTCATACATGACAACAAACCTTCCACTAAAGATCACAAGCGCAAGTTCGAGCCTAGGAAAGATGTTCAGCCAGTGCAAAAGGCTCGTACTTGGCAGCATACTGAAGAGAGTACAAGCCCAATTGGAAGCAGAATGTCAAAAAAACCACTACACAAGTCAAGGATGTCGTGACCAACCCAGTGCGAGAGGAGTGCCAGCGTAACAATTCTTGTTTCAGTTGTGGGCAAACCGGACATTATGCTAGGCAGTGTCCCAAGAACGGCAAGACTAATGCTCCATTCAGGCCACAAGTCAACTTTATGGGGCCATACCCTGTCCAGCAAAACATCACCAGGCAAGTCCATCACCTCTCCGCACACGAAGCCCAAGAGAACCCCGAAATCGTCATTGGTATGTTTTCTGTTAATAGAATACCTGCCATAATTTTATTTGACTTTGCGGCTTCCCACTCTTTTATTTCACGGAGTTTTGCTGCCCAAACAAATTTCCTTGTTCGATTTTGAGCAAGAATATGCTGGTACAATCCTCGGGATCGTTGCTCAGAAGCAATCTGGTATGCCGTAATCTGGAAATTATTATCAACGGAGTCTGTTTTCCAACTTCCTTGATATTCATTGAATCTGCCAAACTGGACATTATTTTGGGAATGAATTGGTTAACCCAATACCAAGTATGCATTAACTGCGTGACCCGAGAAGTCACCTTGACAAGTCAAGAAGGGCAGACTACAAAATTCTATGTCCGCAGAAGCATACTTAAGAAAGAAATGGTCTTCACCGCTGTGGCTGATGAATTGGAATTAATTCCTGTGGTCAGTGAGTTTCCTGATGTATTCCTAGAAGAACTGCCAGGCATGCCGCCAGACCGAGAGCTTTAGTTTGCAATAGATCTTGTGCCCGGAACCGCACCGTTACACAAGAAATATTATCAGATGCCTTTGTCAAAATTAGTGGAGTTAAAGAAACAACTTGATGAGATGCTCCAGAAAGGTTATATCCGACCCAGCTCTTCACCATGGGGATCACCCGCAATATTCGTGGATAAATAAGATGGTAGCCTCCGGATGTGTGTGGATTACCGTCAGCTGAATGATGTCACCATCAAAAACAAATATCCTCTGACCAGGATTGACGACCTATTTGATCAACTCAGTGGGGCAAAGGTATTCTCCAAAATTGATTTAAGGACAGGATACCACTAAATCAAGATTAAAAAGGAAGATATTCCTAAGACCGCGTTCACTACCCGATACGGTCTTTACGAATATACCGTTATGTCCTTCGGCCTCACCAATGCCCCTGCTTTCTTCATGCATATGATGAATAAAGTATTCATGGACTTCTTGGATAAATTTTTGGTGGTTTTCATCGATGATATCCTCATATACTCAAAAAGTAAAGAAGAGCACAAAGGACACCTCAGAGTTGTCTTACAAAGACTCCGTGACCATCAGTTATACGCCAAATTCAGTAAATGCGTGTTTTGGCTCAGGCAAGTTGGATTTCTTGGGCATATACTGTCAGCGGAAGGTATAGCCGTGGAACCAAGCAAGGTGAAGGATGTGCTTGATTGGCTGGCACCCATGACAGTATCCCAAATCCGGAGTTTCCTGGGATTAGCCACGTACTATCATCGTTTCATTGAAGGTTTCTCTAAGATTTTGCCAAGCCAATGACAGAGCTTCTCAAGAAAGATAAGAAATTTGAATGGACTAAGGATTGTGAGAAAAGTTCCAATGAGATGAAAACCAGGCTGACAACAACACCTATGTTGACTCTTCCAGACATCTACCATAGCTTCGATGTGTACTGTGACGCTTCCAGACAAGGTCTTGGATGCGTACTTATGCAAGATGGCAAGGTTGTAGCATATGCATCTCGACAGCTACGCCCCCACGAAGGGAACTATCCTACTCATGATCTGGAATTAGCCGCGGTGGTTCATGCTCTAAAAATCTGGAGACACTATCTCATTGGAAAGTGGTGTCAAGTATTTACTGACCACAAAAGCCTCAAGTACATCTTTACTCAGCCAGATTTAAACCTCCGCCAACGAAGATGGCTTGAGTTGGTCAAGGATTATGACCTTGGAATTAATTATCACCCAGGTAAGGCCAATGTGGTTGCCGATGCACTTAGCTAAAAGCCTGTTAGTCTGAATGCCATGATGGAATCCTTGCCTCCCAAACTTCAGGAAGAGATTACCCAGCTCAATCTGGTCATATTTGATGCGGGTCTTGCTAATATTATGGAAATTACTCCTACCCTCGAGGATGAGATCCGCAAGGCTCAGCCATATGACCCAGTGCTACAAAAACATGCCAAGCGTATGCTAGAGGAACAGACACCATATTTTACCAAGGACCAGCACGGTACCCTGCGGTTCCGCAGAAGAATTTGTGTACCAAGTCAAGAACATTTAAGGAAGAGGATACTGTCAGAAGCACATGAATCTTCGTATTCTATTCACCCCGGAGGCACTAAAATGTACAAAGATGTGACGCACTCAATTCAATCGTACACTAATCATCCACGCATATGTGTACGATCAAGATCAAGGACTCACGAGAAGATATCACAACACAACTCTAGGCACAAATAAAATAAAACAAGCTTTATATTACAAGCCATGGGCCTCGAGGGCTCGAATACATAAGCTCGAATACACAAGAGTCAGCGGAAGTGACAATACCCGGGTACAGACATAGGTTAGACAAGTCTGCCTTAAGAAGGCTAGCACAAAAGCAACATCGATCGAAAAGGCAAGGCCTCGTGCCTGGGAGCCTCCTAACTACTCCTGGTCGTCGGCGGCCTCCACGTAGTAGCAGGCACCCTCAGTGTAGTAGCAGTCGTCGTCGAAGGTGGCGTCTGGATCCTGGGCTCCACCATTTGGTTGCGACGTCCAGGAAGAAAGGAAAAGGGGGGAAAGGGGGAGCAAAGCAACCATGAGTACTCATCCAAAGTACTCGCAAGCAAGGATCTACACTACATATGCATCGGTGTCAATGAAATGGGTAGTATATGTGGACTGAACTGCAGAATGCCAGAAGAGAAGGGGAAAGCCTAGCCTATCGAAGACTAGCATCTTCAGGCAGCTCCAAGCATCTTGCAGCATCAGAATAGATAAGAGTGGCATAAAGTAAAGTAGTACTAGTGTTATCAACCTCGACCAGAGATCCTTTCTCGACTCCCTGTGAGAAAGCAATCCCAGAGCCATACTATCCAATTATCACCTCAAGTATCCAGTTCTAGTTGTATCGATCGGGATACAACTCCAAGTGTCTGTTACCGTAGGACAGGCTATTGATAGATGTTTTCTTCCCTGTGGGGGTGCACCAACTTACCCACCACGCTTGATTAACTCTGACCGGACACACTTTCCTGGGTCATGCCCGGCCTCGGCCAAACAATATGCCACAACCCTACCTAGGCTTAATAGAGAGGTCAAGCACACCGGACTAAACCTATGCCCCTAGGGGTCATGGGCCATCGCCCCAGGAACTCCTGCACGTTGCGAACGCGGCCGGTGAGCAGACCTAGCTACCTCCTTAAAAAGGCAGGTGCTTACGCAGTCCAACCCGGCGCGCGCCGCTCAGTCGCATGACATCTATTAAGCTTCGGCTGATGCATATGACGCAGAATGCCCATACTATGCCCACGTGATGGTTAGTGCTATTAGGCCAGAGGCCCCTCGGATCAAATATCCAAATCGTAGTGGATTAGGAACGCGCGGTAACAAGCAGAGACTCACGAAAGATGTGACCCCATTGCCCCGTCACGAGGACTTGCGGCAAGGGCTAAGAATGCCCGGCCACGCCTCGTAATTATCTCGCGGGCACCCTCCAGGTCAACCCGACTCCTCATCACTCGCAAAAATGCTCGCGCGGGTACCCCTCAAGGCCGACCCGTCTTTAGTAACATGGTTCAGTGTAAAGTCATAGTAACCGTAGTAACCGTGTGTCTAACACTGATACGTCCATTTTCCATCATGCTTTTTATATCGATATTTATTGCATTATGGGCTATTACTACACATTATGTCACAATACTTATGCCTATTCTCTCTTATTTTACAAGGTTTACATAAGGAGGGAGAATGCCGGCAGCTGGAATTCTGGGCTAGAAAAGGAGCAAATATTAGAGACCTATTCTGCACAACTCCAAAAGTCCTGAAACTCCACGAAAGTCAATTTTGGAAATAATAAAAAATATTGAGCAGAAGAAGTACACCAGAGGGGGACCCACCTTTCCACGAGGGTGGGGGCGTGCCCTACCCCCCAGGGCGCGCCTCCCTGCCTCGTGGGCCCCCTGTTGGTTCTCCGATGGCCATCTTCTGCTATATGAGGTCTTTCGTCGAGGAAAAAGTCATAAGCAACCTTTCGGGACGAAACTCCGCTGCCACGAGGCGGAACCTTGGCGGAACCAATCTAGGGCTCCGGCAGAGCTGTTCTGCCGGGGACACTTCCCTCCGGGAGGGGAAAATCATCGCCGTCGTCATCACCAACGCTCCTCTCATCGAGAGAGGGCAATCTCCATCAACATCTTCACCAGCACCATCTCCTCTCAAAACTCTAGTTCATCTCTTGTATCCAATTCTTGTCTCCAAGTCTGGGATTGGTACTAGTAGGTTGCTAGTAGTGTTGATTACTCCTTGTAGTTGATGCTAGTTGGTTTATTTGGTGGAAGATCATATGTTCAGATCCTTTATGCATATTAATACCCCTCTGATTATGAACATGAATATGCTTTGTGAGTAGTTACGTTTGTTCCTGAGGACATGGGAGAAGTCTTGCTATTAGTAGTCATGTGAATTTGGTATTCGTTCGATATTTTGATGAGATGTATGTTGTCTAGCCTCTAGTGGTGTTATGTGAACGTCGACTACATAACACTTCACCATTATTTGGGCCTAGAGGAAGGCATTGGGAAGTAATAAGTAGATGATGGGTTGCTAGAGTGACAGAAGCTTAAACCCTAGTTTATGCGTTGCTTCGTAAGGGGCTGATTTGGATCCATATGTTTCATGCTATGGTTAGGTTTACCTTAATATTTTTGTTATAGTTGCGGATGCTTGCAATAGAGGTTAATCATAAGTAGGATGCTTGTTCAAGTAAGAACAGCACCCAAGCATCGGTCCACCCACATATCAAATTATCAAAGTACCGAACGTGAATCATATGAACGTGATGAAAACTAGCTTGATGATATTCCCATGTGTCCTCGGGAGTGCTTTTCCTTATACAAGAGTTTGTCCAGGCTTGTCCTTTGCTACAAAAAGGATTGGGCCACCTTGCTGCACTTTATTTACTTTTGTTACTTGTTGCTCGTTACAAATTATCTTATCACAAAACTATCTGTTACCACTTATTTCAGTACTTCCAGAGAATACCTTGCTGAAAACCGCTTATCACTTCCTTCGGCTCCTCGTTGGGTTCGACACTCTTACTTATCGAAAGGACTACGATAGATCCCCTATACTTGTGGGTCATCAAGACTCTTTTCTGGCGCCGTTGCCGGGGAGTGAAGCGCCTTTGGTAGGTGGAATTTGGTAAGGAAAAATTTATATAGTGCGCTGAAATTTACTGTCACTTGTTACTATGGAAAGTAATCCTCTGAGGGGCTTGTTCAGGGTATCTTCACCCCGACCAGTAGAGCAAAGAGTTGCTCCTCAACCTACTGAACCTACTGAAAATGAAAATGTTCCCTTTGAAGTTCCTTCGGATATGTTAGAAAAACTGCTAGATAATCCTTTTGTTGGAGATGGAACAAAGCATCCTGATGAGCACCTAATATATGTGGATGAAGTTTGTGGATTATTTAAGCTTGCAGGTATACCCGATGATGTTGTTAAGAAGAAGGTCTTCCCTTTATCTTTGAAGGGAGATGCATCGACATGGTATAGGCTATGCGATGACACGGTATCATGGAACTATAAACGAATGAAATTGGAATTTCATCAGAAGTATTATCCTATGCATCTTGTTCATCGTGATCGCAATTATATATATAATTTTTGGCCTCGCGAAGGAGAAAGCATCGCTCAAGCTTGGGGGAGGCTTAAATCAATGTTATATTCATGCCCCAATCATGAGCTCTCAAGAGAAGTACTTCTTCAAAAAAATTATGCTCGGCTTTCTCATAATAATCAATCCATGCTCGATACTTCTTGTGCTGGCTCTTTTATGATGAAGACTATTGAGTTCAAATGGAATTTATTGGATAGAATTAAACGCAACTCTGAAGATTGGGATCTCGACGAAGGTAAGGAGTCAGGTATGACACTTAAGTTTGATTGTGTTAAATCTTTTATGGATACTGATGGTTTCCGTAAGTTTAGCACTAAATATGGACTTGACTCTGAGATACTAGCTTCTTTCTGTGAATCTTTCGCTACTTATGTTGATCTCCCCAAGGAGAAGTGGTTTAAATATCATCCTCCCATAGAAGTAAAAGTAGCTGCACCTACTAAAGTTGAAGAAAAGACTGTCACTTATAATGATCCTATTGTTCCTACTTCTTATGTTGAGAAACCACCTTTCCCTGTTAGAATAAAGGATCATGCTAAAGCTTCAACTGTGGTTCGTAAAAGCAATATTAGAACTTATACACCTCCTGAGCAAATTAAAGTTGAACCTAATATTGCTATTGTTAAAGATCTCTTGGCTGATAATATTGATGGGCATGTTATTCATTTCTGCAGTGAAACTGCTAGAATTGCCAAACCTTGTGCCAAAGATAAACATAGACATGTGGTAGGCATGCCTGTTATTTCTGTTAAAATAGGAGATCACTGTTATCATGGCTTATGTGATATGGGTGCTAGTGCTAGTGTTATACCGCATACTTTATACGAAGAAATTAAGCATGAAATTGCACCTGCTGAGTTAGAAGATATTGATGTTACAATTAAACTTTCCAATAGAGATACTATATTAGCAATGGGAATTGTTAGAGATGTTGAAGTCTTGTGTGGGAAAACTAAATATCCTGCTGATTTTCTTGTTCTTGGTTCCCCACAAGATAGTTTTTGTCCCATTATATTTGGTAGACCCTTCTTGAACACCATTAATGCTATAATAGAATGCGAAAAGAATGTTGTTACTATTGGTTTGGGTGATATGTCTGATGAGTTTAATTTCTCTAAATTTAGTAGACAACACCATGAAGAAGAATTGCCTAGTAAGGATGAAATTATTGGTCTTGATTCTATTGCCATACCTCCTAGTGATCCTTTAGAACAATATTTGTTAGACCATGAAAATGATATGTTTATGAATGAAAGAAGGGAAATAGAAGAAGTATTCTTTAAATAGGAACCTATTCTGAAACACAATTTGCCTGTTGAAATCCTAGGGGATCCCCCTACACCCAAGGGTGATCCCGTGTTTGAGCTTAAACCGTTGCCTGATACTCTTAAATATGCTTATCTTGATGAAAAGAAGATATATCTTGTTATTATTAGTGCTAACCTTTCAGAGCATGAAGAAGAGAGATTACTGAAAACTCTAAAGAAACACCCTGCTGCTATTGGATATACTCTTGATGATCTTAAGGGCATTAGTCCCACTCTATGTCAACATAAAATAAATTTGGAAGAAGATGCCAAACCAGTCCGTGATCATCAACGAAGGCTGAATCCTAAGATGAAAGAAGTGGTAAGAAAAGAAATACTAAAGTTTCTCGAGGCAGGTATAATTTATCCCGTTGCTGATAGTCAGTGGGTAAGTCCTGTCCATTGTGTCCCTAAAAAGGGAGGTATTACTGTTGTTCCTAATGATAAAGATGAATTGATTCTGCAAAGAATTATTATGAGTTATAGGATGGTAATTGATTTTCGCAAATTAAATAAGGCTACTAAGGAAGATCTTTACCCCTTACCTTTTATCGATCAAATGCTAGAAAGATTATGCAAACATACACATTATTGCTTTCTAGATGGTTATTCTAGTTTCTTTCAAATACCTGTGTCAGCTAATGATCAATCAAAGACTACTTTTACCTTCCCCTTTGGTAATTTTGCTTATAGACGTATGCCTTTTCGTTTATGTAATGCACCTGCTACCTTTCAAAGATGCATGATGGCTATATTCTCTGACTTTTGTGAAAAGATTTGTGAGGTTTTCATGGATGACTTTTCCGTCTATGGATCCTCTTTTGATGATTGCTTGAGCAACCTTGATCGAGTTTTGCAGAGATGTGAAGAAACTAATCCTGTCTTGAATTGGGAAAAGTGCCACTTTATGGTTAATGAAGGTATTGTCTTGGGGCATAAAGTTTCTGAAAGAGGTATTGAAGTTGATAAGACCAAGGTCGATGCTATTGAAAAGATGCCATGTACCAAGGACATCAAAGGTATAAAAAGTTTCCTTGGTCACGCCGGTTTTTATAGGAGGTTCATTAAGGACTTCTCCAAAATTTCTCGGCCTCTGACTAATTTATTACAGAAAGATATACCATTTTTCTTTGATGATGATTGTGTAGAAGCATTTGAAATACTTAAGAAAGCATTGATCTCTGCACCTATTGTTCAGCCACCTGATTGGAATTTACCCTTTGAAATTATGTGTGATGCTAGTGATTATGTTGTAGGTGCTGTTCTAGGGCAAAGAGTCGATAAGAAATTAAATGTTATCCATTATGCTAGTAAGAATCTAGACAATGCTCAAACAAATTATGCTACTACTGAAAAAGAATTCTTAGCAGTTGTATTTACTTGTGATAAGTTCAGACCTTATATTGTTGATTTTTAAAGTAACTATTCACACTGATCGTGCTGCTATTAAATATCTTATGGAAAAGAAAGATGCTAAACCTAGACTTATTAGATGGGTTCTCTTGCTACAAGAATTTGATTTGCATATTGTTGATAGAAAGGGAGGTGAGAACCCCGTTGCAGACAACTTGTCTAGGTTAGAAAACGTTCTTGATGACCCACTACCTATTGATGATAGCTTTCTGGATGAACAATTAAATGTCATAAATACTTCTCGTAGTACTCCATGGTATGCTGATTATGCTAATTACATCGTTGCTAAATTTATACCACCTAGTTTCACATACCAGCAAAAGAAAAAGTTTTTCTATGATTTGAGGCATTACTTTTGGGATGACCCACATCTTTATAAAGAAGGAGTAGATGGTGTTATTAGATGTTGTGTACCTGAGCATGAACAGGAACATATCCTACGCAAGTGCCACACCGAAGCTTATGGAGGACACCACGCGGGAGATAGAACTGCACATAAGGTATTGCAATCCGGTTTTTATTGGCCTACTCTCTTCAAGGATGCCCGTAAGTTTGTCTTGTCATGTGATGAATGTCAAAGAATTGGTAATATTAGTAGACATCAAGAAATTCCTATGAATTATTCACTTGTTATTGAACCATTTGATGTTTGGGGCTTTGATTATATGGGACATTTTCCTGCCTCTAATGGGTATACACATATTTTAGTTGCTGTTGATTACGTTACTAAGTGGGTAGAAGCTATTCCAACTAGTACTGCTGATCATAACACTTCTATTAAAATGCTTAAAGAAGTTATTTTTCCGAGGTTTGGAGTCCCTAGATATTTAATGACTGATGGTGGTTCACACTTTATTCATGGTGCTTTCCGTAAAATGCTTGCTAAATATGATGTTAATCATAGAATTGCATCCCCTTATCACCCGCAGTTGTAGCGACCCAACCCAAATGGATCAAAGTCTTTGTGCTTAAGTGTCATCCCTGGATCGGTATGCTGACACACACAGCACTCGAGGAATTATAACAGAGTTCAATCACACACTTTATTACATTGAGGTCCTCAAAAGAATATTTATTACAATAACATGGCCAAAAGCCATCTAAATAAAAATAACTGCGGAAGCATCGAAGGTAAATGAGTCCATCAACTCCACGACAAACTGAGTGCAGAACAATGACCTATCGCACCTTTAATCTTTGTCAGAAAAGTCTACAACATGAGACGTTGCAGCCGGGTAGGTCAGCACATGGAATATGCTGGCAATTTCACACCATAGAATAATAATAAATGAAAAGACTATCTCTATATGCAAATTTAGCTGGTGGAGGCTCTAAGTTTTATTTTGCATAAAGATAATTTTACCCTACAACAAAGGAATAATTTTTTTACTACTAAATTAAAATGCCATTATTGAGAAGGTTCCTCCAACTCAATCCCAAAATTCCAAAGTTATTAGTAACCCAAAAATTTCATTAGAAAGAGTGATGAGATCAATCAATAATTCACTTACAGATACTCAAGTTGTCCATAACCGAGGACACGGCTAATCATGATTAGTGTGTACACTCTACAGAGGCTTGCACACTTTTCCCCACAAGACTCGACCACCTCCATGATCGGACGATCGAGACATAGCCTTTCAGAAGCGTTTCCCCTTAACCCTGGGTAGACCGGTACACCTAATTTCCCCTACATCAGCTAGTCTACCACAGAAATTGGCCACACAACTTACTCAACTATGCCAGAGCCCATAATGGCTTCTGGCTGCACATGAAGGTTTCTAGGCATGAAATATCTGTTGGGGAACGTTGCAGAAAACAAAAAATTTCCTACGGTTTCACCAAGATCCATCTATGAGTTCATATAGCAACGAGTGATCGGATGCATCTACATACCTTTGTAGATCATGAGCGGAAGCATTCAAAGAACGGGGATGAGGTAGTTGAACACGACGTGATCCAAATCACCGGAGATCCTAGCACCGAACGGAAGGCACCTCCGCGCTCAACACACGTACAGTCAGCGTAACGTCTCCTTCTTCTAGATCCAGCAAGAGGGAAGGAGAGGTTGAGGAAGATGGCTCCAGCAACAGCACGACGGCGTGGTGGTGATGGAGCTGCAGTACTCTGTCAGGGCTTCGCCAAGCGCTATGGAGGAGGAGGAGGTGTTGGAGAGGGAGAAGGAGGCAACCAAAGGCATGGGATGAAAAAGCCCTCCTTCCCCCACTATATATAGGAGGGCCTAGGGGGGGCGCCGGCCCTAGGAGATCCAATCTCCTAGGGGGGCGGCGGCCAAGGGAGGTTTCCCTCCCCCCAAGGCACCTAGGGGTGCCTTCCACTTGTGGGACTCTTCCCCTTTGGAAACCCTAGGTGCATGGGCCCCTTGGGGCTGGTGCCCTTGGCCCATGTAGGCCAAGGCGCACCCCTTACAGCCCATGTGGCCCCCGGGGCAGGTGGACCCACCCGGTGGACCGCCGGGACCCTTCCGGTGGTCCCGGTACAATACCGGTGACCCCGAAACTTGTCCCGATGGCCAAAACAGCACTTCCTATATATAATTCTTTACCTACGGACCATTCCGGAACTCCTCGTGACGTCCGGGATCTCATCCGGGACTCCGAACAACATTCGGGTTACTGCATATACATATCCCTACAACCCTAGCGTCACCGAACCTTAAGTGTGTAGACCCTACGGGTTCGGGAGATATGTAGACATGACCGAGACGACTCTCCGGTCAATAACCAACAGCGGGATCTGGATACCCATGTTGGCTCCCACATACTCCACGATGATCTCATCGGATGAACCACGATGTCGAGGATTCAAGCAACCCCGTATACAATTCCCTTTGTCAATCGATATGTTACTTGCCCGAGATTCGATCGTCGGTATCCCAATACCTCGTTCAATCTCGTTACCGGCAAGTCACTTTACTCGTACCGTAATGCATGATCCCGTGACCAGACACTTGGTCACTTTGAGCTCATTATGATGATGCATTACCGAGTGGGCCCAGTGATACCTCTCCGTCATACGGAGTGACAAATCCCAGTCTTGATCCGTGTCAACCCAACAGACACTTTCGGAGATACCCGTAGCATACCTTTATAGTCACCCAGTTACGTTGTGACGTTTGATACACCCAAAGCACTCCTACGGTATCCGGGAGTTACACGATCTCATGGTCTAAGGAAAGGATACTTAACATTGGAAAACTCTAGCAAATGAACTATACGATCTAATGCTATGTTTAGGATTGGGTCTTGTCCATCACATCATTCTCCTAATGATGTGATCTCGTTATCAATGACATCCAATGTCCATAGTCAGGAAACCATGACTATCTGTTGATCAACGAGCTAGTCAACTAGAGGCTTACTAGGGACATGTTGGTGTCTATTATTCACACATGTATTACGATTTCCGGATAACACAATTATAGCATGAATAAAGACAATTATCATGAACAAGGAAATATAATAATAATGCTTTTATTATTGCCTGTAGGGCATATTTCCAACAGTCTCCCACTTGCACTAGAGTCAATAATCTAGTTACATTGTGATGAATCGAACACCCATGGAATTCTGGTGTTGATCATGTTTTGCCCTAGGGAGAGGTTTAGTCAACAGATCTGCTACATTCAGGTCCGTATGCACTTTACAAATATCTATGTCTCCATCTTGAACATTTTCACGAATGGAGTTGAAGCGACGCTTGATGTGCCTTGTCTTCTTGTGAAACCTGGGCTCCTTGGCAAGTGCAATAGCTCCAGTGTTGTCACAGAAGAGTTTGATTGGCCCCGACGCATTGGGTATGACTCCTAGGTCGGTGATGAACTCCTTCACCCATATTGCTTCATGTGCTGCCTCCGAGGCTGCCATGTACTCCGCTTCACATGTAGATCCCGCCACGACGCTCTGCTTGCAACTGCACCAGCTTACTGCCCCACCATTCAAAATATACACGTATCCGGTCTGTGACTTAGAGTCATCCAGATCTGTGTCGAAGCTAGCGTCGACGTAACCCTTTACGACGAGCTCTTCGTCACCTCCATAAACGAGAAACATTTCCTTAGTCCTTTTCAGGTACTTTAGGATATTCTTGACCGCTGTCCAGTGTTCCTTGCCGGGATTTCTTTGGTACCTTCCTACCAAACTTACGGCAAGGTTTACATCAGGTCTGGTACACAGCATGGCATACATAATAGAACCTATGGCTGAGGCATAGGGGATGACACTCATCTCTTCTATATCTTCTGCCGTGGTCGGACATTGAGCTGAGCTCAATTTCATACCTTGTAACACAGGCAAGAACCCCTTCTTAGATTGATCCATATTGAACTTCTTCAATATCTTATCAAGGTATGTGCTTTGTGAAAGACCTATGAGGCGTCTTGATCTATCTCTATAGATCTTGATGCCTAATATATAAGCAGCTTCACCAAGGTCCTTCATTGAAAAACTCTTATTCAAGTAGGCCTTGATGCTGTCCAAGAGTTCTATATCATTTCCCATCAAAAGTATGTCATATACATATAATATGAGAAATGCTACAGAGCTCCCACTCACTTTCTTGTAAATGCAGGCTTCTCCATAAGTCTGCGTAAACCCAAACTCTTTGATCATCTCATCAAAGCGAATGTTCCAACTCCGAGATGCTTGCACCAGCCCATAAATCGAGCGTTGGAGCTTGCACACCTTGTCAGCATTATTAGGATCGACAAAACCTTCCGGCTGCATCATATACAATTCTTCCTTAAGGAAACCATTAAGGAATGCCATTTTGACGTCCATTTGCCATATCTCATAATCGTAGAATGCGGCAATTGCTAACATGATTCGGACGGACTTTAGCTTCGCTACCGGTGAGAAAGTCTCATCGTAGTCAAACCCTTGAACTTGTCGATAACCCTTAGCGACAAGCCGAGCTTTATAGATGGTCACATTACCATCCGCGTCTGTCTTCTTCTTAAAGATCCATTTATTTTCTATGGCTCGCCGTTCAACGGGCAAGTCAGTCAAAGTCCATACTTCGTTTTCATACATGGATCCTATCTCGGATTTCATGGCTTCTAGCCATTTGTCGGAATCCGGGCCCGCCATCGCTTCTTCATAGTTCGAAGGTTCACCGTTGTCTAACAACATGATTTCCAAGACAGGGTTGCCGTACCACTCTAGTGCGGAACGTGTCCTTGTGGACCTTCGAATTTCAGTAGGAGCTTGATCAGAAGTATCTTGATCATTATCATTAACTTCCTCTCTAGTCAGTGCAGGCACCTCAGGAACATTTTCTTGAGTTGCGCCATTTTCCGGTTCAAGAGGTAATACTTCATCAAGTTCTACTTTCCTCCCACTTACTTCTTTTGAGAGAAACTCCTTCTCTAGAAAGGATCCATTCTTGGCAACAAAGATCTTGCCTTCGGATATGAGGTAGAAGGTATACCCAACAGTTTCTTTAGGGTATCCTATGAAGACGCATTTTTCTGACTTGGGTTCGAGCTTCTCAGGTTGAAGTTTCTTGACATAAGCATCGCATCCCCAAACTTTTAGAAACGACAACTTAGGTTTCTTACCAAACCATAATTCAAACGGTGTCGTCTCAACGGATTTCGACGGAGCCCTATTTAAAGTGAATGCGGCAGTCTCTAAAGCATAGCCCCAAAAAGATAGCGGTAAATCGGTAAGAGACATCATAGATCGCACCATATCTAATAGAGTGCGATTACGATGTTCAGACACACCATTACGCTGAGGTGTTCCAGGCGGCGTGAGTTGTGAAACTATTCCACATTTTCTTAAGTGTGTGCCAAATTCGTGACTCAAGTATTCTCCTCCACGATCTGATCGTAGAAACTTGATTTTCCTGTCACGTTGATTCTCAACTTCACTCTGAAATTCCTTGAACTTTTCAAAGGTTTCAGACTTGTGTTTCATTAAGTAGACATACCCATATCTACTCAAGTCATCAGTGAGGGTGAGAACATAACGATAGCCACCGCGAGCCTCAACACTCATTGGACCGCACACATCAGTATGTATGATTTCCAATAAGTTGGTTGCTCGCTCCATTGTTCCTGAGAACGGAGTCTTGGTCATTTTACCCATGAGGCATGGTTCGCACGTGTCAAATGATTCGTAATCAAGAGACTCTAAAAGTCCATTAGCATGGAGCTTCTTCATGCGTTTGACACCTATGTGACCAAGGCGGCAGTGCCACAAGTATGTGGGACTATCATTATCAACCTTACATCTTTTGGTACTCACACTGTGAATATGTGTAGCATTACGCTCGAGATTCATTAAGAATAAACCATTCACCATAGGAGCATGACCATAAAACATATCTCTCATATAAATGGAACAACCATTATTCTCGGATTTAAATGAGTACCATCTCGAATTAAACGAGATCCCGATACAATGTTCATGCTCAAAGCTAGCACTAAATAACAATTATTGAGGTTTAAAACTAATCCTGTAGGTAAATGTAGAGGCAGCGTGCCGACGGCGATCACATCGACCTTGGAACCATTCCCGACGCGCATCGTCACCTCGTCCTTCGCCAGTCTCCGCTTATTCCGCAGCTCCTGCTTTGAGTTACAAATGTGAGCAACTGCACTGGTATCAAATACCCAAGAGCTACTACGAGTACTGGTAAGGTACACATCAATTACATGTATATCACATATACCTTTTGTTTTGCCGGCCTTCTTGTCCGCTAAGTATTTGGGGCAGTTCCGCTTCCAGTGACCACTTCCCTTGCAATAAAAGCACTCAGTCTCGGGCTTGGGTCCATTCTTTGGCTTCTTCCCGGCAGCTTTCTTGCCAGGCGCGGCAACTTCCTTGCCATCCTTCTTGGAGTTCTTTTTACCCTTGCCCTTCTTGAACTTAGTGGTTTTATTTACCATCAACACTTGATGTTCCTTCTTGACTTCTACCTCTGCTGATTTCAGCATTGCAAATACCTCAGGAATGGTCTTTTGCATCCCCTGCATATTGAAGTTCATCACAAAGCTCTTGTAGCTTGGTGGAAGCGACTGGAGGATTCTGTCAATGACCGCGTCATCCGGGAGATTAACTCCCAGCTGAGTCAAGCGGTTATGTAACCCAGACATAGTGAGTATGTGCTCACTGACAGAACTATTTTCCTCCATCTTACAGCTGAAGAACTTGTCGGAGACCTCATATCTCTCGATTCGGGCATGAGCTTGAAAAACCATTTTCAGCTCTTCGAACATCTCATATGCTCCATGTCTCTCAAAACGCTTTTGGAGCCCCGGCTCTAAGCTGTAAAGCATGCCGCACTGAACGAGGGAGTAGTCATCAGCACGTGTCTGCCAAGCGTTCATAACGTCTTGGTTCTGTGGGACGGGTGGATCACCTAGCGGTGCTTGTAGGACATAATCTTTCTTGGCAGCTATGAGCATGATCCTCAGGTTCCGGACCCATTCCGTATAGTTGCTGCCATCGTCTTTCAGCTTGGTTTTCTCTAGGAATGCGTTGAAGTTGAGGACAACGTTGGCCATTTGATCTATAAGACATATTGTAAAGATTTTAGACTTAGTTCATGACAATTAAGTTCATCTAATCAAATTATTCAATGAACTCCCACTTAGATAGACATCCCTCTTCTAGTCATCTAAGTATAACATGATCCGAGTCAACTAGGCCATTTCCGATCATCACGTGAGACGGACTAGTCAACGTCGGTGAACATCTTCATGTTGATCGTATCTTCTATACGACTCATGCTCGACCTTTCGGTCTTCTGTGTTCCGAGGCCATGTCTATACACATGCTAGGCTCGTCAAGTCAACCTAAGTGTTTTCATCTGTAAATCTGTCTTACACCCGTTGTATGTGAACGTTAGAATCTATCACACCCGATCATCACGTGGTGCTTCGAAACAACGAACTGTCGCAACGGTGCACAGTTAGGGGGAACACTTTCTTGAAATTATTATGAGGGATCATCTTATTTACTACCGTCGTTCTAAGTAAACAAGATGCTAAACATGATAAACATCACATGCAATCAAATAATAATAGTGACATGATATGGCCAATATCACATAGCTCCTTTGATCTCCATCTTGGGGCTCGATGATCATCTTGTCACCGGCATGACACCATGATCTCCATCATCATGATCTCCATCATTGTGTCTCCATGAAGTTTCTCGCCAACTATTACTTCTACTACTATGGCTAACGCGTTTAGCAATAAAGTAAAGTAATTTACATGGCGTTTCTCAATGACACGCAGGTCATACAAAAATAAAGACAACTCCTATGGCTCCTGCCGGTTGTCATACTCATCGACATGCAAGTCGTGATTCCTATTACAATAGCATGAACATCTCATACATCACATATATGTCATTCATCATTCATCACAACTTTGGCCATATCATATCACAAAGCACTTGCTGCAAAAACAAGTTAGACGTCCTCTAATTGTTGTTGCAAGTTTTACGTGGCTGCAATAGGGTTCTAGCAAGAACGTTTTCTTACCTACGTGAAAGCCACAACGTGATTTGTCAACTTCTATTTACCCTTCATAAGGACCCTTGTCATCGAATCCGCTCCAACTAAAGTAGGAGAGACAGACACCCGCCAGCCACCTTATGCAACTAGTGCATGTTAGTCGGTGGAACCGGTCTCACGTAAGCGTACGTGTAAGGTTGGTCCGGGCCGCTTCATCCCACAATACCGTTGAAGCAAGATAAGACTAGTAACGGCAAGAAAGTTGACAACATCTACGCCCACAACAAATTGTGTTCTACTCACGCAAGAACTACGCATAGACCTAGCTCGTGATGCCACTGTTGGGGAACATTGCAGAAAACAAAAATTTTCCTACGGTTTCACCAAGATCCATCTATGAGTTCATCTAGCAACGAGTGATCGGATGCATCTACATACCTTTGTAGATCGCGAGCGGAAGCGTTCAAAGAACGGGGATGAGGTAGTTGAACACGACGTGATCCAAATCACCGGAGATCCTAGCACCGAACGGACGGCACCTCCGCGTTCAACACACGTACGGTCAGCGTAACGTCTCCTTCTTCTAGATCCAGCAAGAGGGAAGGAGAGGTTGAGGAAGATGGCTCCAGCAACAGCACGACGGCGTGGTGGTGATGGAGCTACAGTACTCCGTCAGGGCTTCGCCAAGCGCTATGGAGGAGGAGGAGGTGTTGGAGAGGGAGAAGGAGGCAACCAAAGGCATGGGATGAAAAAGCCCTCCTTCCCCCACTATATATAGGAGGGCCTAGGGGGGGGGGGCGCCGGCCCTAGGAGATCCAATCTCCTAGGGGGGCGGCGGCCAAGGGAGGTTTCCCTCCCCCCCAAGGCACCTAGGGGTGCCTTCCACTTGTGGGACTCTACCCCTTTGGAAACCCTAGGCGCATGGGCCCCTTGGGGCTGGTGCCCTTGGCCCATGTAGGCCAAGGCGCACCCCCTTACAGCCCATGTGGCCCCCGGGGCAGGTGGACCCACCCGGTGGACCCCCGGGACCCTTCCGGTGGTCCCGGTACAATACCGGTGACCCCGAAACTTGTCCCGATGGCCAAAACAGCACTTCCTATATATAATTCTTTACCTACGGACCATTCCGGAACTCCTCGTGACGTCCGGGATCTCATCCGGGACTCCGAACAACATTCGGGTTACTGCATATACATATCCCTACAACCCTAGCGTCACCGAACCTTAAGTGTGTAGACCCTACGGGTTCGGGAGATATGTAGACATGACCGAGACGACTCTCCGGTCAATAACCAACAGCGGGATCTGGATACCCATGTTGGCTCCCACATACTCCACGATGATCTCATCGGATGAACCACGATGTCGAGGATTCAAGCAACCCCGTATACAATTCCCTTTGTCAATCGATATGTTACTTGCCCGAGATTCGATCGTCGGTATCCCAATACCTCGTTCAATCTCGTTACCGGCAAGTCACTTTACTCGTACAGTAATGCATGATCCCGTGACCAGACACTTGGTCACTTTGAGCTCATTATGATGATGCATTACCGAGTGGGCCCAGTGATACCTCTCCGTCATACGGAGTGACAAATCCCAGTCTTGATCCGTGTCAACCTAACAGACACTTTCGGAGATACCCGTAGCATACCTTTATAGTCACCCAGTTACGTTGTGATGTTTGATACACCCAAAGCACTCCTACGGTATCCGGGAGTTACACGATCTCATGGTCTAAGGAAAGGATACTTGACATTGGAAAACTCTAGCAAATGAACTATACGATCTAATGCTATGTTTAGGATTGGGTCTTGTCCATCACATCATTCTCCTAATGATGTGATCTCGTTATCAATGACATCCAATGTCCATAGTCAGGAAACCATGACTATCTGTTGATCAACGAGCTAGTCAACTAGAGGCTTACTAGGGACATGTTGGTGTCTATTATTCACACATGTATTACGATTTCCGGATAACACAATTATAGCATGAATAAAGACAATTATCATGAACAAGGAAATATAATAGTAATGCTTTTATTATTGCCTCTAGGGCATATTTCCAACAATATCTTATGATCCCTTTGTGCCTGGGTGGCGGACCTAGGGTAATCACACGGGTACTCCGGGATTCCCCTTGGGCAAGCACTGGTTACTCCAGGTCCCCCAAACAATCCACCTAGATGTGTATTAAAGTTGCCACCTTATGTTGTCCCAAAATTATTATCTCTCACAACTTGCATGGATCACACATACCAATCCCCGTCTACGAGCATGGCTAAGCAATATATGATATAACGAATATTCCCGGGGTGATCAAAGGTCATAGGTTCCTACCATATGAACTACATAGCATAACCACATGTTCCCAATCCTACTCATGCGATCTTTGAGGGTGAAACTAATGCATAGTAAAAACTGGGTATTGAATTTATGATCAAACTGTGAACTTGCCTTGCTGACGATCGTTGAACTCTAAAGATTCGTAGTAGCAAGCTTCGCACTCCGGGTGATCTAACGTAAGCAAGCAATAACATACATAAGTGCCGGGGGACTAATCCACGAGCACCTATGGGACCGGCGGACCGAGTCCCTTTTGGTTCGGCGGGGGCGCGGGTCGCACGAAGAGCGGATCGAGGCGAAGCACACGAGCAGTTTACCCAGGTTCGGGCCGCACGGATGCGTAAAAACCTACTCCTGCTTTGTGGTTTGTATTGAGTTCTTGCTCGGGAGCGCGGAGTGCTACAGTACACCCCAGCAGCTAACAAGACCGAGCGTGAGTGTTCTCTTCCTTCCCCCCTTTCCACGTTGCGCATGGGCCTCCTTTTATATGCTCAAGGGGTCACCGACAGGTGGCAACGTAGACAAGGGTAAAAATGGAAAGGTGTTGCGGTTGGTACAACTACCTCCTACAGTGTATCATACCTAACCTTGACGGCAGGGGACAAGGGCATTAACTGCCCATCTGCGTCGCCTAAATAGTGCAAAAGGGACCGTCAGGGATGCCACCGCTCGCCATGATGGCAATCTTGTCAGCGCCGCTTGCCACCGCGCACCGCTGGCTGCACAGCCTCCCGCCACGTACGCCTGGAAGGGTCCCAAAGCGACACGTTGGTGGATGTGCTGGAGCGCGGACACAGAGTGGTGGCTTGCCGCGGTCGTTGTCTTGTCGCGTCCGGGAGCTTGTCGCTCATCGGGCCTTGCTGGGACGCGTGGCGCGTCGCGGCAAGTTCCTTGAGATGCCTTGGTTGGCCTTCCCGGCAAGCTCCTCTTGCCGGGGTCTTGTCTCCTTGGCTGAGATACTTTGTCCTTGAATGGCTCCAAAGGAACCACGGAGGACCTTGGCGGTCACCCGGCAAGCCTTGCCGCGGGATGCTGCGACTGCCCGTGCACAAGTTCGGGATACTAGGGTAACCCTACTCTAGTGCATCGACAGGAGCCCCCGGGCCTGGGCCATACACGGTGCCGAGCGCTGTTGGGCCAGGCCTAAAACAGGGCACAGGCACGCGCGGCCTGGGTTACACCGTATCTCTCCCTGTATCCACCGCGCCCTCCCCGAACGGCACGCGTTGAATGCGGCGTCGTGGGAGAGATCGTGGGTGGTTTCTTTATTCGGAAAGGCGGAACGTCCGCCCCCTCCCTCTTTATAAGCATGGGAAACAGGGGTAGTTCGCCCGCTCGCCGGTTGCTACTCCAATCTCGGAAACCTCCGCCGCTCCCTCGTCTTCCCAAAGCTGAAAGAGAGCAGCGCCCCGCCCCCCATCGCCACCAGCACCACCAACACCATCGACCTCCTCCACCACTTCCGCCATGGCCCCGAGAGCCGACAAAGGGAAGGTTGTGAAGTCGACAGAGGCGCAGCGGCTTGCGGCGCTGCGAAAGGAGCGGGCAATCTTCCCCCCAAGCTTGCCGCGAGGGAGCTGAGGGAGAATTACTACCTCTTCTGGTCGACGGAGACGCGAGCGCATCCGTGCACGAAGGTACTTCCAGCCGCCGCTTGGAAAACGACTCCAAACAGATATCCTTTCTTCGCCTTGTTCTTCTACCGCGGGCTCTGCCCGCCCTTCTCTGAGTTTTTCTGCGATATTATGAACACCTATGGGTTCCGCCTCCTTGACTTCACCCCCAATGCTGTTCTAACCATGGCAGTTTTCGCACATCTTTGCGAAAACTTTGTCGGTGTCTATCCCAATGTAGCCCTTTTTCGCCACTTCTTTATGCCCCGAGTAGAGAGAGGAGAGCCTTTATCCGGCGGAATCGCCTGGATCTCGAGGGCCGGTAAGAAGGACACTTATCTGGAGGGAGAGTTCCGCGGCAGGTGGGAGGAATGGAGAGCAGACTGGTGCTGGATTGTCCAGGAGAACCCACAGCCGTTTACCGCCCGGCGCCAAGCCCCAGTAGCACGCGACAACGATTGGAGTGACGTGGCCCCGGAAGACGATAGGCTGAAGATTGCCGTCACCCGGATCCAACGCCTCAGGCTTGCCGGGCTCACTGTAGGCGCTGTTGGCGCAGATTTTCTTCGCCGCTGCATCGCCCCCCTGCAGGAACGGAGGAGACCTGCCTGGGAATTCAAGAATGCGGCGGATATCATGAGGCTGCGTCCGGGCCTCAACTTCAACTTCACTGTTCTGGAGCTTAACGCGATGCTCTAGGAGCTGTTCAAGTACGACCCTCAACATCCCGAAGTGTTCAGGTTGCCGAAGGGTGTCGTTCCGCTGTGCAACAACTCTGCGCTCGACCGCATCCGTGTAATGATGCCGCTATGCGATTCGCATGGAATTGTCCCAACTTGGCAAGAGCCTGCAGACGACGTCGTGCAGCAGTTCTTTGACGGCTTGGTAGAAGTGCCGGTCCGCTCCGACGAAAAGGATAGCCTCACCCGCGACACCACTGATGCGGAGATGACACGCATCGCCACTAGGCTGGAAGAGGCAGCGGCAGCCGTAGCCGCGGGCGAATTTGGATTCACCGTGGAGGAGGCAGAGGCAGCAGAGGCGGCAAGCCGTACCGAGCGAGAGGGGCATGCCGGCGGGGAAGAGCTTGCCGGGCATGATGTCGAGCCGAGCGAGCCCGCCGAGGATACGAGCGGCTCGCTAGAGATCAACTCCTCTTCCTTCTCATCTTCAGGCAGCTTGCCGCAAGCAGAGCCTCCGTCCCCACCAAGAAGGCGTCTCCGCAAGGCCGGGGACGTAGCGGGGCGGCGGGCGAGTGAATAGCCGCCGCACCGCACGACACGCTCCACCGCGGCAAGCACTGTTGCTGCGGGAGCGCCTCACGCTGCGGCGGCAATTGGAGCGGGGTCCACCTGGACCACCGCTTCTGCTCCTGCCGCTTCTCACGCCGCGGCGGCAGCCGGAGCGGGCTCGTCTCAAACCATCGCCACTGTTCCCGCCAAGCGGCCAAGGGAAACTACTCCTCCGCCTCCTCACGCCGGACATGAGCCGGACTTCGACTTCTCCGCGTTCATCTCCGACGAGGAAGAAGAAGAGTAAGATTCTCTTGTTGTACTTGTAGTTCTTCAATTTTTGCTGTTGTGTCTTGTATCTCATTTGCTTTACTCTGAACTAATTCCTTTTTAGGACTCTGGCCCAGAGAGCAGCGAAGAGAGCCAAGGTCCCGGTGATTGTCATCGAGGACGAACCCACCGCGACAGCAGGGGGTGCGTCCGAGACAACCTTGCCAGACCCGGCAACTGTTCTCCAGAGCAGCCCCCAGCGTAAGTATATGGTTCGCTTTCCGCTGTTAGGCGCGCATGGATACTCTTTCTTTGCTGACATCTGACTGTTGGTTTGTGTAGGAGCAGAGCAGCCCCACCAGGAGCGCCTGGAGGCCGCCCCCGAAATGCCAAGGGAGAGTCCTCCGGCAAGGGAGAGTTCTCCGGCAAGGGACAGCACCAGCGTCCCCCCGGCGGCGGAGACTACGACTGCCGAACCCAGTATAGGTAATCTTCTCTTCAAAGATTCCCTTGGGTTCTTCTTCTTTTTGGGTTTTTGCTTGACTTTTCTCACTTTTCCGGCCATCAGCCCCATCTGCTACGGAGCCGATGGAGACCGAGGTTGCTGCCGACGACGCCGCTGCCACTGAAGAAGCAGCCGGCGCTGATGATCCCGCCGGCGACGAGGCCGCCAAAGCTGCCGCCGCAGCAGCTGGCGAGGGGTCTGGCGATCGCACTGACGGCCCTGAGGCCGCAGGAGCGCCAGGCGCTACGTTGACCACCGACCCGTCCGCCGCTGCCGCAGCGCCAGGCTCCGAAGAGCCCCAGCCAGGCATCTACTTGAAGGCCGGCGATGGTGTCTTCATCAACCTCCCCTGGGCGTCAAGCTCCAGGGCGCCGGTCGAAGGAGAGAGCTTCGACGGAGAGGTGCTCGCCTCCGCTGGGCTGACGCTGGTTGACGCGCCAAGCAGCAGCGGCAGCGAGCCTGAGGAGGAGCGGCTGCTGCGGAAGCTGTTGTCGCTCTACCGCGCGCGCCAAGCCAAGCTGGAATCCCGCGAGGCGCTTGTCGCGAAGGCGGGAGCGGACATCGAGAAGCGCGCGGAGGAGCTCCGAGGTCTCAACCAGGAAGCTCTCCGGTCCCTGGCAGAGGAGCGGGAGCAACTCGCCGAAGAGCAGAAGGCCTTCTTCCTCGAGAAGGCCGAAGTTGAAGAGCAACATCGGCTTGCCGCTGAGAAGCTGTCTGCGGAGGAGGGCGAGCTATTGCAGCGGAAAGTTAACCTCGATAGCCACGAGGAGGAGCTTGCCGCGCGTGAGCAAAAATTCGGCAGAGCCCTTAAGCAAGCAGAGGATGCTGCAGCAGTTGCCGAGGCCGCCAAGAAGGAGCTGGAGACGAAGGTGGCGCAGCTGGAGGCCAATCTCAAGGCGAGTGGTGAAAAGCTTGCCGCACTCAAGCGTGAGCGGGAGAAGGACGCCCACAGCAACTCAGAGCTGCATGTTCGTCTCGCCGAGAAGGGCAAAGAGCTTAGCGCCGCCAAGGATTCCAACGCAGATCATGAGTTGAAGTTGACCACTCTGACCAAGACGTTGGAGCACTGGACGGAGGGTCTCGTGAATGCTGCCGCAGATATCGACAGGGAGCTGGCGCAGCTGGGGGTGGAGGGTCTCGGGTATCCCTCTGATGAGAACCTCCAACCCAGCGCCAAGGTCACCTTGTTCTTCAAAGGCATGGCGACGGCCCTCCAGCGGCTCCGGGAGAAGATCCCAAAGCAGCTGGCCGACAAGTCGCGCAAGATCTGCGCGGGAGCTCTTCAAAAGGTGTTGGTGAAGGTGGGCTTCCGCAACCTGGGCCTCAACCTCACCAACGTCCTCAAGACCCTGCCGCCGGATGCTGATCTGGAGGCGCTCAACACCCTTGTCGCACCCATTGTGGATAAGGTGAGCGGGATCAAGAGGATTGAGGGCGATCGCGTAGACTAGGCCGCCCATTTTCTTCTTTTCTTGTCGCTGCTGGTCATGTTATGAGAACAATCTGTTAGAGCCGCGACAAGCTACCTTGTAATATAACTCTATTCCGGGTAATGATTGCAATGTTATTCCCTTTACTTGATGCCTTCCTTTGTATGTTTTTGCCCTACGCTTTTAGGGAACTTGCCGGTGCAGGCACCTTAGCCGCGAGCGCTGAGTGCGGGACGTCAGCAGCCTGCTGGCGGTGCCGCTACCGACAAGAAACCTTGTCGCAACCAGTCGTAGCTCACTTAAGTTGTTGAGCGGACTCGAAACAAAGTAAGGGCGCAACTAGCTACGAGTTGGTTCCTCCGCGCACAGGTTTTCCATACAAAGTGCGGTCGTTCAAGGGAGATAACTTAAAAATTTAAAAAATCTGATTGCTCAAACTTTGGCAACTTAGCTTTTCTGTTGTTTGCTTCCCGGTAAGGCAAAACTTTTCTTGAACGACGCCTGGTCCATACCATTATCTTCTCCTTTCCCCCCGGCAAACTTGTGGGCGAGGGAACCTTCCTTTCCTTGAGAAAAAAGAAAGAGGAGAAAATAAAGATATGGAGCCTTATGGCTCGTTGTTGCTTACCGGGGGTTGGTGCTGCACAAAGTGTCAGATAACACATGCAAAAAATATAAAGCATGAAATTGACAAGGTGTGCGGAGCACATGAGCTTTATGCACGGGGTCTACGCCCGGCTTTGTACAAAGGATTACATGCAACAGCGGCAAGACTTGTACAAAAGGTGGTTGCTGGAACGGGTTTCGGCAACCGCGCCTTACAGGTAAAACTTACGAAGATGCCCAATATTCCAGGAGTTGCTCACCAGAATGGCATCTTCGGTCTCAAGGTGAACATCGCCAGGCCTAGTGACTCGTTTCACCCGGTAAGGTCCTTCCCACTTCGGCGTCAACTTGTTGGAATTCTTGGCGGACTGAACACGCCGAAGAACAAGGTCGCCTTCCTTGAGACTTCTGGCGTTAACTTTGCGGCTATGGTAGCGGCGCAAAGCTTGCTGGTAGCGAGCAGCTCGTACAGCAGCCTGAAGACAGTCTTCCTCAAGGAGCAGCGCGTCATCTTGTCGCAGCTGCTCTTGCTCAAGCTCATCATAAGCGAGCACTCGAGGTGACCCGTATACGAGTTCCGTGGGGAGAACTGCCTCTGCTCCATAGACTAGAGCGAAAGGTGTCTGGCCAGTGGCTCGATTTGGCGTCGTCCTGATCGACCAAAGAACCACCGGCAGCTCCTCAATCCAGTTTCTTCTGCACTTGTGCAGCCTGTCGAAAGTCCTGGTCTTGAGCCCACGCAGCACTTCAGCATTTGCCCTCTCCGCTTGACCGTTACTTCTCGGGTGAGCAACAGAAGCGAAGAAGACCTTGGCGCCAAGGTCTTGGACGTACTGCATGAAGGTGCGGCTCGTGAATTGCGTACCATTGTCGGTGATTATCCTGTTAGGGATCCCGAAGCGGCAAACAATCGACCTGAAGAACTTGACTGCTGACTGTGCTATCACCTTCCTCACTGCTTCCACTTCCGGCCACTTTGTGAACTTGTCGATTGCAACGTACAAGTACTCAAAGCCCCCGACTGCTCGGGGAAAGGGGCCGAGGATGTCGAGCCCCCAGACCGAAAATGGCCAGGATAAAGGGATCGTCTGGAGAGCTTGAGCTGGTTGGTGTATCTGCTTGGAATGGAACTGGCACGCTTCACACTTGGTTACTTGTGTAGTTGCATCCTGGAGGGCTGTCGGCCAAAAGAAACCTTGCCGGAATGCTTTGCCGGCAAGTGCTCTTGCGCCAATGTGGTGACCACATATGCCTCCATGTATCTCTGCCAACAGCTTTTGTCCATCTTCCCAGTGAATACACTTCAATTTCACGCCATTGAGTCTTCTTCTGTACAGTGTGTTGTCGACAAACTGGTACATACTTGACTGCCGGGCTACTTTTTCCGCTTCTTCTTGCTCCTCGGGAAGTTCTCCTGTCTGAAGGAAACGGACAATCTGCTGTGCCCATGCTGGAGCTTGTGGCTCGACAACAAGGACTAAAGGCACATCTGCTGCTGCGGGAACATTCACTTCTACGGCGAGAACCTGCGGCTCAGCCGGAGCTTGACGTTCCCCGGCAAGCTTGCCGGAGCGAAACTTGTCGGGAGCCTCTGCTTCAACGGAACAAACCCTAGGGCTTGCCGGAGCAGACTGCCCCTCAGCACTCTTGGTGTTGATCTTGGGGACCTTCTTGGCGGCGGCTTCGGGAAGCTCTGCCAGAAAATAGTCACCAGAAATCAACTTCCTCTTCTTGCTCTGTCCAGTTGATGGCGTTACGGACGGTCGAGTCAGCTTGAGCACAAAGATCCCTGGTTCCACAGGTAACTTAAGTGGGGCGCACTTTGATAGGCCATCGGCAATGTCGTTCTAAGCTCTTGGAACATGCTCCATCTGTAGGCCGTCAAAGTGCTCTTCTAGCTTTCTCACTTCGTCGACGTAGGCTTCCATCAACGGACTCTGATAGCTCTTGTTCACTTGGCGGACGACAAGCTGCCAGTCACCCCTGACAATGAGCTTCTTGATCCCAAGGTCTGCCGCGATCCTGAGACCGGCAAGCAAGCCTTCATACTCTGTAGTATTGTTTGTTGCTTGCTCCTTGGGAAAGTGCATCTGGACTACGTACTTGAGGTGCTCTCCGGTGGGTGCGACAAGCAGCACGCCAGCACCGGCGCCTTGCAGCGAAAAGGCACCATCAAAGTACATCAGCCACTCTTTGCTTGCTTCCTCGACGGGGATGCTCGTTTCTGGAATTTCTTCATCTGGTGTTGGCGTCCACTCTGCTATGAATTCTGCCAATGCTCTGCTTTGGATAGTTGAAGTACTCTCAAACTTGAGGCCAAAGCTTGACAGTTCCAGTGCCCACTCAACAATCCTGCCTGTCGCTTCTGGATTCTGTAGTATCCTCTTCAGCGGAAAACGAGTGACAACTGTGATCTCATGTGCTTGGAAGTAATGGCGCAGCTTTCTCGAGGCCATGAGAAGGCCGAAAAGCAATTTCTGCACGCCAGAGTACCTTGACCTAGCCCCCTGCAGAAGGGAACTGACAAAGTAAACTGGGCGCTGTACCATTCTCTTCTGTATCTCCTCGCGCGTCTGCGCAGATCCATCCTTGTCGGGACCAGAGCTTGTCGGGGAAGCCCCCTGCTTGTCGCTGGATGCACCCGCCGTGGTTGTTGGCTCGTCATCTGCCTCCCTCTCTGCTACTAACGCAGCACTAACCACTTGATTGGTTGCCGCTATATACAGAAGCAACTTCTCTTGTGGCTTAGGTGCGACAAGTATTGGAGTGGAGGACAGGTATCTCTTCAAGTCTTGTAGCGCAGCCTCCGCTTCCGGAGTCCATTTCATTGGACCTGCATTTTTCAATATTTTGAAAAACGGCAGGGCGCTCAGCAGACCTAGAGATAAACTTGCTGAGAGCAGCCACGCAACCGGCAAGTCTTTGTACATCCTTGACGCTCTTTGGTGCTTCAATCTGCTCAATGGCCATGATCTTGTCAGGATTGGCTTCGATTCCCCGCTGAGACACGAAGAACCAAAGAAGCTTGCCGGAGGGGACTCCAAACACACACTTCTCGGGGTTGAGCTTGAGGCTGATCTTGCGCAGATTTGCAAAGGTCTCGTCTAAATCTTGAACCAGAGTTGCCTTGTCCTTGCTCTTGA